>NC_063213.1:94246310-94441682 GCF_020740725.1 Corvus hawaiiensis | reverse complement strand
CAAGGAGAGGGGAAGTAGAGAGTGCAGCAGGGAGTTGAAGTGGCTTTACATGAGGCAAGGGGAAGGTGCAGCCCAGCATTGGCTTTTCCTTCTAGTTCTTTTCTTCAGGAGAGCAGCTAGCAACCGAGCTGCGAGAGCCAACAATGGGATGGCATGTCTGTCAGAGAAGCCGCAGTCTACAGTGCTGTAGACTGCTGTGCACAGGTTTAATGCTGCTGTAAGTACACGGTTCTTTTGGAACGGCTTCTCTCCTGACTCTCCCATCTCTGTGAGCTCTAGCTGCTTGAACTTGGCCACACTGAAGGTGTGTGGATGTGATTGCGCTGCGAGTATCAAGTCTTCCAGAGACGAGGGATAGTCGACAAATGCTTTCTCACCTGGCCCATCTCTCAGTCCCAACTGTGGCTGGAAACGCTGCTGTGCTGCAAGGGTGGACTTAGCCACTCTGAGAGAATGTGATGACGCTCTATAGATAGTTGTGAAGGAAAGTGCTGGTCACTGGAATGTTTCGCCTAGTTTACAGACTTTAGAGGGACTATGAAGGCCAACGCCTTGTTCTAGCACTTGTTCTCTGCGTGCAGCTGCTGGATGTTTGGAAGGGCTTTGGGATCCGCCAGAGGTGGAGGTACCTAGGTAGGATGGTAGGATGGTATCTAGAGCTTGAAGGCACATCTCCAGGGCCTTTGATGCAGTTCAGTGGGTGCGAGTTCCATGTTGAGCATGTTCATGATGGCACAGAAAAGGTTCTGAAAGAAAGAGGCCGTGCTGGAACTGCCTTGACTTTTGCTGCTTAGAAACTGCACAGCCAACAATGAAAAGATTCCTCTTGCTTCCCCGCTACGCGCAGGATCACATTCTTTTGTGTCTCCAAGAGGCAGGATGCACAGCGGAGCTCTTCCACCAACTGCTCGCACACGACTGGGGCCGTGCCAGCGAAGCGCTTGGCTTTTTCCCCGGCACTGTCAGCGCTCATCGAAACAACCACACGATGGCGCTGACGACTTGCAAAAGAAGGCCAAGCACCTGGTGCTGCTCGAAACCACCCCAAGGGCAGAGGCAAGTTGCAAACGTCCCTGCACTCAAATCAACAGGACATCAGGACAAAAAGATTTCCCTCATCTTCCCCTTCCAAGAGCAGACTCTTCTTTGCACCACACCCCAAGAGCCAGACAAACCTCTTTGGCCCAAACAAATCTTTTCCCTCTCGCAGATTCTGCCCACCAACTTGAAGCCATCTGGCAAAAACAGAGCTCAGTGCCAGCTGAGGAAGATCTTGCTGCCTCCAACTTCAACTGCACCCCTCAAACTAGCAGCACACACGCTGTTCTCAGCACTTGCCTTCTCAGCTCTAGGTCCCATCCTAAGCCTTCCCTGTCCCAGAGTCAGGATCCAAAGACAACGGCACCAGGCACTGCTCACACACTAAAGGCACCAGGACAAAAGGCTCACAAGCTTGGCCTTTTCATTCCCACGGACAGCTCAACAGCTCTAACCCAGAGAGAGCTCTGCCTCTTGGGAAAAGCCTTTAAAATCCCTAAGAGCACCTGGTGTGCACATCCAAACCTGCTTTCCTTGCCAAATAGAGCAACTACAAGCCCATCTCCAAAGAAACGGCATCCCCTCCTCCAAAATACAACACATCCAGCCACTGATCCACCTCCAGGATTGAAGATGTCCAACAATTGCCCCTACCTGCCCAGGGGCCAGAAGAGAAATGTGTTGCTGGACTATTCCTCCCCATGGTACCTTAACATCTGCTCCAGCAACACTGGCACTATGTCCTTGCCTTCGCAAGGAAAGGCACTCCGAGTCTCTTGGCCTTGCCTTGCCTTCAGTACCTTGTCGAGTTCTTCTTAAGCTACCCTTGCTCTGCTTCCTTTGCCTACGTCTGCCTTGCCTCGCACTACCTACAACTTGCTGGCTTTGCTTTGCCCTGCCTACCACTCTTGCCCTTGCCTTCCATGCAGGCAAGGCGCTGCAAAGCAAGTGCAGGCAATTGTGGGCAAGTCAAGGGAGAGGTAGGCAAGGCCAGAGCAGTGAGGGGAAAGCAAACGCAGTGGTAGGCAAGAGAAGGCCCAGAAGTTAGAGGCAAGGCTGGCCGTAGGAAGGAAAGTCCACTGATGGGAAGGCCAGGCAGAAACAAGAAGGGCTCGGCAAGCCAAGGCCCTGGAGGAAAGCAGTAGGCAGGTCAAGGGTGGGGCATGGCCATGCAAAGGAATGCAAGGCTCCGGCGGGCTCCAGAGGGCTAGCAGGGCAAGGCAAGGAAACTGTTGTGTTGCCAAGGCAAGGTAGGTGAGAAGTACATTCAAGGACTGCTGGTACACAAAAGTGGCCAGGACCAAGTGCTCTGTGTGGCCTTGATCCCGCGTGGGTCATCTCTTCTCTGCACCTCAAAGACTTGAGCTACCTGCTTTCCTTTGTATGCAAAAGAACTCTCATTCTGGTCCCCGAGCTCAAGGGCAAAATGTGAATTGCCCTTCCAAGATTCAAGACATGCAAGGATTGCTCCCAGACAAAGGCTGCCCATAGAGATGAGCGTGGCAACATGCGCCCTCCCCTGGTCTTCCTCTCCTGTGATCCCGAAACACCGGAGATGCTTGAGAGCTTTGAGATTCCTAGGAGGAGCAGAAAGGGCAGGGCAAGGCCATGAAATGTCATTGAAAAGGAGTCTTGAATTCCAGGTGGGGGAGGGGTGAGCAAGGTCATGCAAGGCAAGGGAGGGCTTCAAGGGCAGGGCAAGGCAAGTGGTGGCTTGGCGAGGCGAGGCGAGGCGAGGCAAGGCAATGAGGGTCCTAGAAGGAAAAGGAAAGGTGAGGCCAGACCTAGATGACTGTGAAAGGAAGTCAGGTGGGGGGATGGGTGAGCAAGTCAATGCAAGGCAGGGGAGAAAAGGCAGGTTGACGGAAGGCTACAGAGGGGGCAGCAAGGAAATGCAAGGCATGGGGAAGCATGTGAGGAGTGGGCGCTGCCAGCCGGCCGGGATGGCAGGGGCGGGGCCACTGCAAGTAGCATGGTGGGGATGTGGAGGGGGGTGTTAGTGTGCGGGAGGGGGGTGTGTGTGTGTGCAGCGGAGTGCAGGGTAAGTGCAGGTGTGTGTGTGCGCATAGGGGGGTTTTGTGCCAGGTGCTGTGCCGGGGGGAACCGTCCCACCTCCAAGAAGGTGTGGGAGTGAAAGGAGTAACATAGATGTGTCTTTACAAAGAGACCGTGTGAATCCGTCCTTAGACAAGGCTGGGAATTTACAGGGAGGGAAGTAACAGAAGAAAGTATTAGTTCTAGAAACTGTTACTAATCAATAGAGACTGTTGATTAATCAAGGCTGTATTAAATTCCTGAACCTAGAGCAAGGCAGCAAAGACTTAATAGCATTAGGAATAGTTCCGTTTTCTTCCTTATCCATACCAAGAGGGGGGTGCATATTAGAGGGGGGCATAGAGTAGGCGGTTCCAGAAGCCTGTAATTCCTGAGTACCTCAGAGGGTGCTGTTGCCAGGAACTTAGCATAAAAAGGGGGCTGTGTCCCGCAATCAGTTGAGAGACTCCATGGCAAAAGCCCCATGGCCTCTCCCTGTAGTTGAAGAATGTTACAGGACTCCTGTGTCTCCTTTTTGGTGGATGAAGAAACTCAGAAAGCAACACTTCTGCCAGAACTCTCCAAGATGCCCCCTTTGCTCCCAGTGACTCCATCACTGCCCGGGAAGCTGTCTTTTCTACCAGAGGAGTTCGAGATACAGTTAAAAGCCGTGTGGCAGAGAAAAAAGGCAAGAATTGGTTTACAAGGGATGGCAAACAAGAGATACCAGAAGCTTTGGCCCTACCAATATTAAAAGAACTCCGTGAAGAGAGTCCTTGCACTTCCTGAGGATTGGCAGAAGCCTTCCTCATGATGGATGTTGCTGGGGGTCTTTTTAGACTGGCAAAACGAGCTGTTGAAGGTTGCTTGATCTGTGCTAAAGCAAACAGCCAAGTTACAAAGTAACTTGCCAGGGGAGGGAGGCCTTGGGCTGCATGTCCCTTCCAAAGATGCCAGGTGGATTTTCCTGAGATGCCCCAAGTGGGAAGGCTTAATATCTTCTGGTAATCGTATGTCAGCTAGCAAGGTGGCCAGAAGCATTTCCAACTGCTTCAGCAACGACAGCATCAGTTACTAAGGCATTTTTGGAACAAATCATTCCAAGATACAGCATTGTAGAAGCAATAGACTCAGATAGGGGAACTCATTTTACAGGAAAGATCCTTCAAGGGGTTTTGGCTTCTTTAGGAACACAATGGAACCTCCATAGGCCCTGGCACCCCCAGAGCTCGGCTCAGGTAGAAAACAATGAATAGAGAAATAAACAGCTTTTGAAGCTTGTAGTGGTTTGGTCCAAAATACTCATTACTGTTTATCTGCTGTGAGATAAGAATTAGGAGAAATGCAAAGCAGGCACCAAACTTGAAAGAATATAAAGAAGTTTATTAACAGACCTAAAAGAGGGAAAAAAAATTATACCACCTTCAGAACTCTCCTCCTCCCCCCACCTTCCTCCCTTCTCCCACTGACAATGTTCAAAGACAACCCTTAAGATGTTCAGTCTGTTTACCACTTCCATAATAACCTTGTTCAGTCCATTTAGAAAGAGAAGTCTCTTCTTGCTCATGCTATGAAAACATTATCACAACGAGACAGCCGCCCACTTCCAAATATCGTTCAGTCCATTTAGGAAGAGGAGTCTCTCTGCCTGCGTGTGAGTCCTTTCCCCCGACTTGCAGCTTTTCCCGCAACTGCTTTCGAGGATCCACTCTTGAAGTTTTTTGGGGTACAGTTTTAAGGTTGAGCCGTTCAGAAACGAAAACAGAGGCCCTTCTCCTTCCCTGGGAGCAAAGGGTCTTCATCATCTTCATCGTTAGGACTATCTCTGGGAGCATCTCTAGGGACTGAGGTTTCCTCCTTTCCCATTTGGAGCAAAAGTCCTCATCTGGTTCATCTCTAGGGACTGAGGTTTTCTCCTTTCCCATTTGGAGCAAAAGTCCTCATCTGGTTCATCTCTCCCTGTCCAAACTTCTCATGAAATTACAGCTGCGTCAGCATCTGCCTATCTCGGCGCAGGTGCTTTTGCTTATGAGTTGAACACTCCACCCCCCATATCTTCATGAAATTACAATGGGATACTCTGATATATCATAGCTTCACAACAGAATTTCAGCTTTAAGCATCTCCTCTCTCTCTTCCCTAGGGTTTTCAGCTCTTCACAGCAATAAAAGGGTTAATCTCACCTCGGCCTTGCAGCTTTGCAGCTGGAATGTTGAATTTTTCTTATCAAAGTGGAGAGGGGGGAGAGCCGAGCCGCTCCGGCTGCCCATGGCAAGGCAGTGGGGGGGGGGGGTTCCATGGCTGGAACAGGTCCATCGACTCCAGGATGGCCGTGGCCCGGCCCGGGCTGGCCCAAGCAGGGCCTGGCCGGGCTCGCTGGCTCCCACACGGGGCCCGCAGCCACCTGTCCCAGCACCGGAAACGAGAGAGAGCTTGGAGGGGGAGTTTGCCTATTCTTAAATGTGGATCACAGAGGTGGTCACAACTTTAAGTGGTTTAGAGAATTGTCCATATTCAAACGGGCCAGCTGATAGGTTCTATCAGTTCCCAGAGGAAGCTGTAAGCACCTCTTAGCAAGGACATCCCTTCCGGGACTATGCTTGCTAACCTGTGACAAAGCTGGTAATAGAAACCAAGATGCCATGGCTAGGGCTTTGGACATTGGCTTTGGGGAGAATGAGAGCCTGACCCAGAAGAGAGATTCAGTTATCTCCCTTTCAGTTGTTGTTATGAATTACCCTGATAATTCTCAACCTAGTGGGGGCGTAGAGGCAAGAGATGCATATTTAAAACCATCTGTGGCCAGGATACTGCTTCTTGCGAAACCCCTTCAACAGGAAGCTCAACTGGCACAAGCCCCACTCTTTGTTACAACCTCCACATTGGAGAAGAAACCATGCAAAATGCCCTGGCTTCCTGCAAACACCACAGGTTCGACAATTAAGTTTCCCTGGATAATACTGTTCAAGGGCGTCCACTAGCTGTTCTGCTTCCTCCCAGGATTCAAAGTGCCTAAATCGGGTAGGCATGATGTTTGCAAGATGTGCGATCACCGGATCAGCTACTAGATGTAGCCGAAGCAGACTCAGCTCTGGAAGGTGGTATTGTGGAGGCTCCAGGCTTGAGCGGTGTCGGTTTGACCCAGCGGCTGGGTATCCACTGCGGACCTGTAGGAGTAAGCACACAAACATATCCACGACCAAAATATAACACCTCTGCAGGGCCTTTCCATTCCCCAGTAGCCATGTCCTTAAAGTGAACATAGCTTCCAGTTCCCCTTTGAGCTGGTGGAGCCCCTTCTCTATGTTTTATTGCAGGAGGCTCCTTTTCATCAGCAAAAATACAAAGATGGTTTAATACAAACAAAGCTTTTGCTACTCTTTCTTTTGGGTCTATAATATCTTTAAACTTCTCTAAATATCTCTTTACAGTCCCATTGGCTCTCTCTACAATAGCTTGCCCAGTAGGTGAGTGTGGGATTCCCGTGGTGTGACTGATGTTCCATGTTTGCAGGAACGTTTGAATGGTCTTGCTAACATAAGCAGGGCCATTGTCCGTCTTGATGGCTTTCGGGACTCCCATCACTGCAAAGCAACTAGTTAAGTGTCTGCGCACGTCTCTAGCCTTTCCGCCTGGCTGTGGTGTAGCCCAAACGAAATGACTATAGGTATCAATAGAGACGTGGAGATATTTCAGGCGGCCTAATGCTGGAACATGCGTAACGTCCATCTGCCAAAGTTCATTGGCTTTAAGTCCTCTGGGATTAACTCCACAGCCTATTCCAATTCCACTATTATGGAAACTGCACACCGGACAGGCCTTGACAATTGCTTGTGCTTCAGCTATGGAAATGCCATAGCTTCGTGCAAGTCCTTTAGCATTCTGATGGAAGGTGGCATGAGCCTCTCTCGCCTGTTGATGAACCGGTAGTGGGGGCTGGACGATTCCTGCCACTAGCTGATCAGCCCGGTCATTTCCTTCCCCTAGGCCGTCTGTGCTCATGTGGCTTCTAATATGTAGCACTGCATATGCTTCAGTTCGTTTAGCAATCGCTATTTGCATGCTGACAAGGAGGGCTACCAGTCTCTGATTTTTGATGTCACGCAGTGTTGCATCCTCAATGCGATTCGCAACCCCTACTACATATAGGGAATCTGAAACAATATTGAGGCGAATGTCCTTCCATTGCACCAAGGCCCAAGCAACAGCATAAAGTTCCAATGTTTGTAATGAATCCTCTGGTGTTGCTTTTAGAATCCAGTGCCTCCAAGTGTTATCATCTTTCCACGTGACCGCTGCTTTCCATGACTTTCTTCCAGCATCAGTGAACACAGTAAGCGCATTATCCAGCGGTTCTTGAGCTCTTTTTGGTTTAGAAATCCACCCATGGTTAGTCATCCAGGCTAACACAGGTGTTGGTAGTGGCTTTGCTACCAAATTAGGTCCTCCGCTCAAGAGGGCTCGCTGTAGCTCCGGTGAGTTAAGCAGGAACCATTCTAGATCCGTGGGCGATATAGGTATCCAGATCGTCCCTGGATCTGTTCCATCCGCCTGCAAAATTCTGATGCGCGCTTTTTGAATTAAATCTGCTAAAGTTGCCACTTTCTCTTGAATTGTCCTTCTAGGCTGTAATGGTGGTGCAATCCATTCTAGGACCCTAATATCCTTGGGTGGCTCCCCCATTTCTGTTAATTTGCATTGGGTGATTGCAGCAAGCAGATATATTGGGCCACAAATGATTGTAATGTCCAAAGGTAATGCAGGAGCACGTCTTGAAGTGAGGCCTGTAGTGATCTGCTCTGCAATAGTCTGTAGCACAGCCTTCTGTTCAGGTGTCAGTGTAACTGACTGTGCAGGGTTGGTGCCTTTCAAAAGTGGACGAAGCTCATTTAGCAGTTCATTAGGAATGCCAACTACGGGGCGAAGCCACTGCAGATCTCCCATAAGCTTCTGCGCATCATGCAGGGTACGGATGTCTGTATGAATGGTAAGCTTTTGAGGTTGGATAGTGTTGTCAGTGATTTTCCAACCTAGATAAATCCACGGAGCTGAAGTTTGAATTTTCTCGGGAGCTATGTGTAGGCCCCGATCATTCAAAGTATCTGAGCGAGTATGTCTCGTCCCATCAGAGCAGTGACACCAAGTGGCAGTGGGATGATGGACACACTGCAATTTATCACTTGCTCGGCTATAGTCCATTGCAATGGAGGGGACTTGCGAGCGAGGGTAAATCCTCCCACTCCGGTGACTGTGGCTCCGGATTCAAAGGTGGGCCAATGCTGAGGCCAATGGTGACTGCTGATGATGGATACATCAGCGCCAGTGTCCAAGAGTGCTGGCAGGGTAACAGTCTATCCTTGGTATGTTACTGCTACCATGCGGCGTGGCCGACTTTTCAAGCTCACAGTGAGCATGGCTACCGGCCCTGTGGATCCGAAGGCTCCCTCACCCCTGGAGTCGGAGTGTATGGGCGATAGTCCTTCAGTGAGAACTGGCAAAGGCACCAATTGGGCTAATCGGGTGCCCTTTTCTATGAACATTGGTGGAAAAAGAGTCTGTACCATAATTTGAATTTCTCCAGTATAATCCGCATCAATTAGTCCTGTAAGTATTTGTAATCCTTCCATAGTAGCTGATGAGCGTCCAATTAAAAGTGCTCCGACCGCTTTCCCATTTGTAATTATAGGTCCTTTAATCCCGGTGGGGACACGCTGCGGTCGATTGTCTATAAGAGTACAGTTTATTGAGATTGCCAAGTCCAATCCGAGGCTCCCCGGGGTTGCGGGCTGGAGACGAAAGTGCTGCTCAGTGCTGGTAGAGGTGCGCAGGTGTTGACTTCCTGGGTCGCTGGGTATGCTGTCGCTTTTGGTGTCATCGCAGGGCGGGCCTTCCCGCTCGACTTCCTGTTTCCCGACCTCTGGCAGGCAGTGCTGGCATGGGTGTCCGACCGGCAATGCTGACACCAGACATTGCCAGAGTTGCAATCCCGTCTCATGTGACCGGAGACTGCACAGCAAAAACATCGCAGTCGGGTGGTCTGTCATCGAGACCCGCTCCGGTGATTTTGCAAAGGTGCAAGGGCAGCTAAAATCTGACTCTGATTTGCCTCAATCTGCCTCTGAGCTACCTCAGCCTGCTGTTTCATCCCTATTCCCAGTTCCTTTCCAAGTTCCTTTATTGCATTAACAAGCATAGCTTGTGGACCTACAGGGACCTGTGACATTCTCTCTAATGCCTCCTCAATAGTCCAAGTAGCAGGCAGAGTAACTAACACACTACGTGCTGTGGGGTTACAATTCTGAATAGCACATTGTTTAAGCAAAATACCATGCATATAGTCTGGAAGCCCAGTTGCTAAAATAGCGTTTGCTATGCGATCTATAAAGGTACCAAATGGCTCATCTCTTCCCTGTTTGATACTCATATATGATGGTAATCCCCCTGGTTGCTTAATCTGATCTATTGCTCGTCATGCTAAATTCATGCTTTCCCGAACCTTATCAGGACCTATGAGAGCCTGTGCTTCTGTCCAGGTATAATTTCTCAGACCCATTAATTCCTCTAAAGTTACCCCATGTAAAGGATTTCTTGCTCTCCGCTGCGTTGCTACCGACTGCTGGCATAAAGCCTGCCAGTAAGCTCCAAACAGCATATGCTGGTGCTGTGTTAGTATTAGCTTAGTGAATATTTTTAACATCATTCGGTAGCAAGAGCATAGAGCCCCACAAGAAATCAAGCATTTGACGAGTTGGTTCCCCTTTTATCCCGGATTCATTAACAGTGGCTCGCAGTTGGGTAAGCAATTTCCAATCTAAAGGTTTAATATTAACAGTAATCTGTCCTTGAGCATTAGGCGGTGAAAATTCAACTGGAAAATCATGTGCAAACTCTCTGGCAATACCTATGTCTCCCTCAGCAGCAATATTCTTAGCAACCTCCCCCCAAAATTCCTCTCGTTCCTTAGCTATCTCTTGACTCTCTGAGTTTGTTTTTACAAACAGCGGGGGGGCTGTGGGCAGCTCTAACGAAGGAGCTATAGGCACTATCTCATGCTCTAAAGGTGCTAATGGTGCACTAACAGCTTGAGGGGACGCGGGAGATGAAAAAACAGGATCTGAGGCTGCCCTCCCCGTTTGCATAGTAAAAGTACTCACAGAGGGGGGTAACGGGCAGCTACTCTCACCCATTTCCTGCTCCAAGTCAGCGGTGTCCCCAAGCGCTGCGCAGCTGCTGCTGCAGCCTTTTGCTCTGCCTCATGCTGTTCTAAAGCATTGATTACTGCCTGCCATGGCTTTTTAGCTGTTTTATCATCCTGAATAACCGCGTCAAAGATCTTATCTCTAAACACCCGCCATTTGTCCCTTTCGAAAACTTTATTTGGGTCGATAAAATAACCCTTGGCAACCCCATAAGCTAAAAGTCCAGGGAGATCTTTTTTACAATCTATCCCTGGCGTGCTCCGCTTTTCTAAAAAGCATTTGAGCAATTGATACACCGCTTGTCTCTTAGCCATACCTAAACGTCAGCGCGCTGTTGCAGCCTTTGCAAGACCCCGGCGGTGCGTGGCCAGCAGGACTCCTCTATAGGTGCTCCTGAGCTCGGAGATGTGGACTATTCACCACCTCTGCAGCCTCCCGAGCTGCTTACAGGACCGACGCAGACTCTCCATCGTGCCGTGGCTGCAGGTTGTCCGACTCTACGGTCCCCATTCCCCGCAGGTTGACGGATGTAGGCTATCCAGCTCTACGGTCCCTTTTTCCATCCTCTGTTCAGGCGCCAGAAGGTCGCGATAGAGGGGAAACCCAGACGCTCAATATGAGTGATCAGCAGGAATCCGATTTATTGATTGTACCAGAACTCCTTATATACTAACAATAATAGGCTACATGCATATTCGTAAAGGCGCATTCTAAATGGTTCACGTCGACTAAGCTGATCCTAAAACCCCTCCTTAGTCCCCCTTTTGTGGTCAGCAGTTCTGCTTTTTTCCCTGGCCTTCTAACCACAGATGTCCATTGTTTTGCTGCCAAAACCTAACCTTGCTGGCTCTGCAAATAAACCCGTAGCTCAGCAGTAAGGCTCAATGGTGGTTCAGTTATTGAGCAAGATACATGTAATATTCTGCAGCTTCAGTTGTTACATAGGATGTAACTGTCTTATGAGACCTTGCTCAGCTAGCTGCAAGGGTCTATGTGCCCGTTCTCACGTAGCCAGCTTCTCAGATCAGTAAGCTGCAAAGAATCTGTATATCCCGAATCTATATGTCCCTTTTCACGTAACCAATCCCTCACATGGAGTGTCCTGATACATTCTGTTTCCATGGAAAGGAGCCTATGCCCTGTTGTGCCTGGTAGTCCTCCCAAGGATCTCCATAGGAGAAAACCCCAGACCCATTGGCATATTGCATTGGAGGCACCACATTGGAACAGTTGGTCCATGGTGTTACGTTAACAAGAGTACTGGGAAGAAGGGACCCATAAAGCTGTAGCTCTTGAAGAGGCAAGGTTGCATTTTTTGTTAAATTGGCAATAATACGGGTTTGCTGCAAGGAGTGCCAATAACTAGACCAACAACCTAAGCACTCACCCCAGTTTCTTTTGTTTTGCATTTGTTGCTCCACTTCCCCATTGATTTTCCCTATATCTGTCACCCATTTTTGAAACGCACCCTCGAGTGAGATCCATGGCATGCCAATTAGACGTGCGAAATGGATCTGCTGCCGACGCCATGGCCAGACAGAAGTCTGTCTGGTTTGCTTGGTGAGCCCATGTTACCCACACATTTTCTCTTTCTGACACTGAAGTTATCACAGCTTTACTCAGGGTGAAAGTACTTGAGAGGAGGAGCCACATGTAGGGCACCATGCCTGGGTTACAGTGGTCTTTTTACTCACTTACAGACGTCTGATGGCTTCCTTCCCTGCCCTCACTTCCAAGCTTATGGACCACTTCCAAACTCGTGTGGATCCCTGAATGAGCTAACTCTTATCTGTTGTGGTGGAATTCCGAACACAGTAGATGCACACTGCCTAAAACTTCTTGTCTCAGACACTTGATAACATTCTCGGCATAAACTGCCTCGCTCCTCTACATTCCAAGTTCCCCTAGTAAGCTCTTCCCCACAGCCCCCACAGCACAAGCGCAAGCACAAGCTATTATAACAGCATAAACAATTTTTGCAGCAATTAGCATGCACACTTGATGACTGTTCCCAGACTCCAAGTGGTCATCCAAATGTGAGGTCGTCGGCCACCAAGCAAGGGTTCACTTCCCAAAGGTTGGGAACATCTGCTGTATGTGCCACGTCCTGGCTCAGTCGGTCACGCACTTGCTGGAGCCACTTTTGTCGACAGCAGGACTGGGAGCAGGCTTGGTCCATCAGCTAGGAACCCATATTGGTCCAGTTTCTGTAGAAACACAGCTATAACCTCGATCGTTAAATAACAATGGAGCTGGTCCCCCCCCCATTGTCCCGTCCGTGGCTCTTTATAACAAATTTGTACCCCTGGGGTGGCTTGTAACCTAATATGGCTGTTATGTGTGACTACGGGGGGCTGTTTGGCATCTCCTGCCAAACTCAACAAATTTAGAATGAACAGTACCTGTTGCAGCCTAATTACAGGATCCATTTGCTCCGTACCCTTCTGTTTAGCTAAATACTCCTTGATTGTCCGATGGGCCCGTTCTACAATAGCCTGTCCTGTAGACACATGAGGAATGCCAGTACTATGCTTAACACCCCATAGCTGTAAAAACTTCTGCACTCGACCCCCCACGTAAGCAGGCCCATGATCAGTTTTTAAGGAGTCTGGTACACCCATGATGGCAAAACATGCAGTTAGGTGGCGAATCACATGGATTGCCTTCTCTCCTGCCTGTGCAGTAGCCCATTATCATTTTAGAAAAGGGATCTACAGTGACATGCACGTATTTTAAACGCCCAAATTCAGGCACATGTGTGACATCCATCTGCCACAGTTTGCACACCTGCAGCCCTCTTGGGTTCACTCCGAGGCCTAAACTTGAGCCGTGCTGGCTGCACTGTGGGCAGGCCCTCACAATCCCGTGTGCATCATTGTTGGTAACACGGAACTGTCTTTGCAAGGCCTTTGCAGATTGGTGCAACATAGCATGACTGTTATGGGCTGCTGCAAAAGAGTCCTGAGGTGCCTTCAATAGCGGGCTAACCAAGGCATCGGCTCAGGTATCGCCTTCACCTAATCCTCAGTCAGAGAGGTGACTTCTGATGTGCAGTATACTGCATGGCTCAGTCCGATCATGCTTGCCGCACTTCAACTGTCCAAGTCGTGGGTTGCTGGGTGGTTTAATCAAAGCGTCCTTGATTCTCATCACTACATCCACCATGTATAATGAATTGGATACCACATTCAGTGGTTCTGTTCTCCACTGTATTAGTGACCACGCTACTGCAGCTAATTCAAGCGTCTGTAACGAGTCCTGATCAGTTCCATACAGCAGGTGATGCTTCCATGTGGTCCCCTCTAGCCACGTGCAGGCAGCTTTTCTACTTTTTTTGCCTGCATCAGTAAATACCGTACGTCCCTCTACAGGACGCTTGGACACCTTTGCAGTCTCAAGCCACAGTTGTTTTCCTAACATTTGGAGTCGTGCATCCTTTGGGCAGCGATCAATAACATCTCCGGGGTAGGCCAGTAACGCCACTTGTAGCGGTTCAGAGTGTTGTAACATCCATTCTTTCGACTCTGCTTTCAGAGGTAAAGCTATGAATGCAGGTTCCATAGCACCAATTTTAAGAGTCCTAGTCCTGGCTTTGCAAATCAAGTGGGAAATTGCCGCTGTTCTGGCCCAAATGCTCATTGGAGGCGTGTGCGACATAAACACCCATTCCAATAGGGCAAATTTGTCATCTGGAGTTTTCGGTCGCTTTGCTGTTGCTTTGTCGGGTGCTTGTGTTTGTTGCTGTTGTCGCTGCAGCCTGGCACTACAGATTGTGTTATCAACAGGGTCATTTCCCCCCTTTTCCTTTTGCCTGGCTGGCCATTGACAGAGCATTGCAAAAGGGAAGCCTCTGGGTTAAATACAAGCACCCCTATGGGTTCGTCTGGGAAGCAGCGATCAGCAAAGGCACCTGCTATCTTGTTCCCAAGATGCTGCAAACAGCGGCGCTGGTCGTCGCTAAGCTGGACAGGTCATTGAGGAGAGGTACAGTGTTAACAGGGGCATTAGTGGAGCTATTTCATCATTCCGGAGCCCTGTTATGTTGCGGACCCATTGTAAGTCACCAATTAAAGTCTGAGCATTGTGTAGGCTGGTGATATCAGTGGCAAGAGTCACTTTTTGAGGGCGTACCGAGCTAGAGGTAAGCACCCATCCAAAATACTTCCAGGGGCTTGATTGTTTCACTTTTTCTGGTGCCACTATAAGATCTCTGTTCTGTAGCAATCGAGTGATGTAAGAAACATCTTCATCAGTAAAGGGTTGTTGCCGACAAAACAGAGTATCGTCCATATAATGGTAGATGATGGTGGCAGAAAAGTGCTCTCAAACTGGTTCCAACGCCCAATGCACGTATAACTGACACATAGTGGGAGAGATTTTCATGCCTTGAGGCAGGACGATCCATTCATATCTTTCTGTTGGGGCGCTTTTATTGACAGAGGGCACTGTGAAAGCAAAGTGCACAGTATCTTCGGATCATAAGGGAATAGTGAAAAAACAGTCCTTAAGATGAATAACCAAAATTTCCCAGTGTCGAGGCAACATAGTAGGAGATGGCATGCCAGGCTGGAGGGCGCCCATAGGCCACATTTGTTCATTTACTGCTTGTAGATCATGCAAAAGGCGCCACCTTCCAGATTTTTTGGGAATTACAAAAATGGGTGTATTCCATGGACTGATGGAGAGCTTCATGTGGCCTGCTTGCAATTGTTCATGTATCAGGTGCTTAGCAATCTGGAGCCGCTCTTCATTTAAAGACCACTGCTCTACCCATACAAATTTATCAGTTTTCCATGGAATTCTTGGGGTAGGTGGCTGTTCTGCAGTGGCTGCACCTAAAAAGGCGTTGGCACATTTAATGTGGCCCCTATCTGGCTGAGGATGTCTCGTCCGATGAGACCTCCCAAGCCCCCTGGAAGGGCCATGACATATGGGCAAAGAGTAATTTCTTGCCCTTCTGGCAACTTTATTTTATTGCTTGCAAACTGCGCATGGGGGTGGTTCCTCCCCCTACACCTTGTACTGCATCAATTGCAGGGCACAGAGACCACTGTCGAGGCCACTTGTCTCTGCCGATGATTGTAACATCAGCGCCTGTATCCATCATTGCAGTAATTTTATGTGCCTCGGTGTCATTTAACGTGGTAATAGTGACCATGGGCCGAAGTTTCATTTGCTGTACAAAATTGACGACTGTTTCCCCGGTGGACCCAAAGCCACGGTCCTTGCGATAAGGACGAGTATGAATTTCTTCTGCTGCAGGCTTGTCTATAAACATGAGCTGAGCAATCCGTTGTCCCGCTTTAATGGTAAGAGGGGGAAACGAGGTATAAGCGCAAATTATAATTTCTCCAGTGTAATCAGCATCAATGACCCCTGGTAAGACTATTAGTACAGCAAGTCCTGTTGATGATCTCCCTAATAGCAATGCTCCAAATGAACTGTCCACGTCTACCACGGGGCCAAAAACACCTGTGGGAATTTTGTGGACAGTGCTGTCCTTTAAGGTGATATTCACTGCTGCTGCCAAATCGACTCCCAGGCTTCCCCTGGTGGTGGGGGAGGAAAGGTCTTGGACACTGATGCCTGGCCGACTACTTGTGTCGGAGCGTGGTAAGGCCTCACACTGGATTTCCCGTTTTTTGACCTCTTGCATACGGTTGTAGAATGGGTATCCTTTTGGCATTGGTCACACCGTACAGCCACCTTGCAAATGCGACGAAAATGTCCTTTTTGGCCACAGTGAAAGCAAGTTCCTGACTCTTCTCCTTGTGATTTAATGCCCATCTTTGTAACTGCAGTGGCCAGGAGCTTTGCAGCAGGTTTTACGGCCTCTGCTACCATACTGGCCATAACTTGTCCTTGTTGTTGTTGTACTGCTCGATTGGCTAGCTTGAGCATATCACTTACTTCCGCACCCCTTGGAAGGGTGGCGAGGACACGCTTCGTATTTGGATTGGCTCCTTCAAAGGCCAACAACTTAAACATACTCTGCTTTGCGTCCTCTGATTGGCTGGCCAGAGCTTGCCAAAGCCTATCGATGAAATGCGAGTATCCTTCAGAATGGCTTTGTCGGATGGTGGCGAAGCTGGGTTGAGGCCGGGAATCAGGTACTGCGTTGAAGGCTTGGTGGGCAAGCTGCACTGACAGATGATGTATGGGCAACGGGTATTGAAGCTGCACTTGTAAATGTCCATATACTCCAGACCCGGTCAACATGTCAGGGTTAATACCTTATAGAGGTTCATTCTGCTGTTGCGGACGATTGGCCTCCATCTGTGCTAGCCTTTTCCACTCTCGCTCCCAGTGAAGGAACTGGGAAGGTGTCAACAGAAGCCTTGCCAGGTTAGTGCTGTCTATAGGAGAGTTGGTATCTGCTGTAAAAATCCAATCCAAGGCCATGCGGGTGACCTCAGATTTTATTCCATGATCTGTTACAGACTTCTTGGCTTGTTGTAAAATTTTCCAGCAATGCTGCTCATATCGTCGTTCACCATTCTGGAATATGATGGGGCAGGCAATTTGCCCTGCCGCTTCCCAGTCTCCCTCCAGGATAGCATCTTTTATAATTCCAGACCACCTCTGTCCCAATCGAGAAGTAGTGGGAGTGCCCGAGAAATAGGGTGGAGGTGGTGTGTTATCAAAGTCAGGAGGTGGAGCGGAGGGCTCTACTTGAGCCCATTCCTGTAGTTGCAGGGCTGTCTGGGCCACACCCTTTCGGGACTCAGTGGGACCCTGTTGTGGCTCATGCTTCCGATGGAGCTTTTCTTCCATAGAAGACAGAGCACAATCAAAGTGTGGTTTCATTTGATGCATTGCCTCTTCTACTTGATGAGCACATCTTTCCAATGCTTGTGGGTTCACTCAAGATCCTGGGGAATGAGCAGGTAGCTCATTTGTCACCTCTGTCATTGGTATGTCATCATCTGGCAGAGGAACAGTCTGTGGCTCTGGCCGAAAAACAGTCTGTGGCAGAGCAGCAGTCTGTGGTCCGGGATGAATCTCTGCTGGCAGCGGAGGTGGAGGGGGCAGGCAAGCAGGGTAGAGGCGCGGTTGACAAGAAGGACCGCCCGTTGCTCCGCTCATTGACTGGTCGACTGTAACTTCCGCGTTTGCCTTCAGTTTGCTCTGAGGCGCGGTGGCGGTAACTTCCTCTTTTGGCTCTGATTGCAAGAGCTCTTTCTCCTGCTCCTGCAGGAGTTCACTGACAGTCTCAAAGTGCTTCTCTGCTTTCTGCCCTTTTATCGCGCTTGGGCTTTTAAACAGTCCACTCAGCCCCCTGCACTGCGTAGTTTGGGCAGGAGTGACAACCCCAGCCGGTGTTGCAATTGCCTCCACTGCAGCTGCAGCTAGTTTTGACTCAGCTTGCATATTTTTCAAGGCATTTATAACAGTTCTCCAGGTGGGCCCTAAGTTCGTCATTTCTTTCCCTTTTCCCTGGATAGTACAGTCCCAGAGGTGATCCCCTACTTCCCTCCACTTGGCTGCATCGAAGAGGAGGGGGGGACTCGCAAATGTCCACGCTCCTGCGCCCATAAAACGAGCTTATTTAGATCCTTTTCCTTGACCTCCTCCCCTCGCTTAGCGAGGATACTGAGGAGTAATTTCTGTGCTGCCGCAAACTCTAAATCCATGCTAGCAGGGTATCATGGAGGGAAGGTAGCGACCCTTCTTACCGGCCTGACCGACGTCCTTTGACTCGCGGTCGACACTCTCCGCCTGCAGTGTCTCTGTCGCTCATCATCATCACCCTTCTTTCGGTGATCAGCGAGCATATCTTCCTCTGAGGAACGGTCCCTGGTCGGGCACCAGAAATAGCCAGAGATCTGCCAGGATGAACCACGCTTCTCACAGAGATATGATGGAACTCCGTTTATTCTATTGTCAGTCCCATAGTTATACCCTAATTCTCCAAGCACGCATAAGCAAGCTCCATACTATTGGGTTACAGCTACTGTTCACGCGGCTTTTAATAGCAAGCGATTGGTTACAGATTAATATGCACACGACTAACTAACATAAGTCTTTCTCTTTCTATGGTCAGCATCCCCCTCCGCAACATCCTGTTGGCTTGCCACATCAGCATTGCTCCTCTCTTTTTTCCCTAGTCAAGGACAGTTCACTAATATAGCTTGGATTGTGCACGTATACATGTCCCTGTTCACTAAGCCATTTCTCTACAAAACTCCAAGCACACTTTCATCCTACCAAGATATTCACACCAGGAGTCATGATGTAATTGGTGCCTGAATGGATATTTGTGTCCTTTTCCTAGGCCTTCCCTACACCAAGAACTTTCGCCTCACTAACACCTCTTCGGCGTCCCTGACATTCAAGCTCTGCATTCCGGACAATGGTTCAGGGCCTCTTGTTACCTGCTATGACCAAATGCACAACAATACTGACCCATCCTGGAGGAAGGGAATTCATTTTTATGTGGAGCCAAAGGAGTTTACAATGACTCCCAGCCAAGGGACCATCCTTCCCCAGGGACACCAGGATATTGAGGTATGGGAAGAGTCCAGCTGGTGGGGCTGAAACTTCACTGGAGTGTCGGAGGGCTTTAGCTCTGCCAGCTTTGAGCATCGTGTGTGTGAGAGACCTGTGTGGATACAAAAATGCTGCTAGCAAGAATTTTCTTGCTATTTTCTAAGTCTGTGAGAGACTTTTCTCTCTCACAGAAGATAGTAGCAGAGTTCTATAAACAATGAAACACCTGCAACCTTGAGAAGCCTTGTTTATACTATAGTAGAAAAATATTTTGACAATGGATGTTTTAGGATTCTAGACAATCATCCCCAAGGGGTGGCTGATCCCTTGTCCAATTAGGCTATGAAGAAAAAAGTCTATAAAAGGGTTTGTAAAATAATTAAAGAAATCAATCTTGCTGCACAATTCCTGCCTGCTGGATTTTCTCTCCTCCTCCCTACGGCTGCGGGACACGGTAATATTTTACGGCATTAATAGACCTGCACCGATGTGAGGCCTCTGTTAGCTGGGTTACTGGGGATGCTCCTGAAGGAGCTGTTTTGTCTCCAAAATCACAAGCTGAAACCGTGTACCAGATGATCAGTACAGAAGCCGTTCTTGTGCTTTTGAGAGAGATTTCTTTGATTGAAAGTGGGCAGAGGAAGGATGAGGATAGGAGGAGGCTGTTAGAGAGATGTCACTGTATAAAGCAGTTTGCTTTTCTTCCTGGTCTCATTTCTCCTCTCCTGGGGAGCAGATGAGTTGTGTTCACTGCAGGGATCTCCAGGGGAGACAGAAAAAACTCTGCAGCCATGAACTGCCCAGCCCCTGCTGGGCTAAACTTTGCCCTCAATTTCTTGCTGTAAAGCTGGACTAGTTCTGTTCAAGTCAGCAGACTTCCTCTGCATTTATGTCATTTCAGTCAGAAGAAAAATTGGCCCCTTAATTTGAATACAGTGGTGCATAGAGCTTTACTCTAATGTTTCAATTTAGCTGACCTATGCCCTGATAGAAGGGTGTGTTTAACAAATCCGGTATTGCCAGAAGGCTTGTGTTACTCCCAGAGACTGTGCTCTACACATGGACCAGCAGAAGAATTAAGGCAAAATCCTCCCCTTCCTTGCCATGAAACAAGAACTGGAGGACACCACACGTGGGCAATGAGCTCTTCTTTTCCACCAGGTGACCCTGTGTTCCAACACCATGATGGAATACTACCGGTATATCCTGGTGGTCATGGAGGGTGTTGGTGAGGGAGTGTTGGCACTGAACGTCATGGGCAGGTATCAGCATTTCCCTGGCCTCCCCCAGTGTCTTGGGGTGACCTTATGATGTGTATCCCATATTGCTGCCTATGCCCAGAAATTAATTCCTGTGCCTTTCTGTGCCTCTAAACTGAGCCTGAGAGGGGCAAGGAAAAAAACTGAGCAAAGCTTTTTCAAAGCAGTTTGCAGCTTGTTCAAGGTCACACACAGATAGCAATTTGTTTCCCAGCTGCGGCAGGGAAGGGGGGAGCACCCGGCTTGCTGCTCCCAGGACAGTTTTTTTTTTTTTGGCCAGTGGTTCAGCTGCTTTGTTCTCCGGAGAGAGACGGAGAGTTGAATTTTTCCTTCCCTGGAATTTCGGATTTTCTCCCTTTTCTACTGGACTGCTTGATTGCTTTAACATCAGAGCACATCGGGAGGACTTTCCACCGGGCACAGAGGGCCTGGCCCTGGCCCAAGCCCCAGCTCCGAGGAGACCAAAGGGAGGACTCTAACACTTTCCCAGGTTTTTCCTCCACAGCGAAAGATTTTATTATTTAGCATTATTTTCCTTTTCTGTGTGTTTGTTAAATAAATGGTTTTATCTGCTTCACTTTCCTTCGAGGAAAATTTATTTTTTCCCAACCCTGGTGGGGGAGGGGTGATTGTGCCTTCTCTCAGAGGATATATTTCTAAATTTGGCCAAACTGGAACAGGTTGCTACCCACAGCAGGGGTATATGATCTTCTTGGTGGCAAGTACAGTGGTCAGTTTGGTCTTGCCCTCTATTTCCTCGTCACTTCCTTTTCGCTGATTTCCAGGCAAATTGCTTTTGACACTTCTTAATTGTAGCTTCCCGCCGTTCCTCAGGTATCTCCCATTCAACAGGCACTAGTAATTCCCATCCACAAAGCAGGGTTACTATTTCAGCTGTTCTTTGCTCTACCTGGATGGGGAATAGATTTGGCATTCGACACTTCATGCAATGAGAGCGTCGTTTTAGTGAACTACAATACCAATAGTTTTCACAGTCTAGACATTTACAGTTAACCCAGCTAGCATGTCCAGTATTGGGGTGAATCAGACAGGGTATACGGTATGGCACTGTTGGAGGTAGCAATTCCTCCTCCTTTTTAAATGAATCACAGGCTAAGGCCAGAATATGAGAACTCTCAGACCGAAATAGTCCTGATCCTCCTGTTTGGAGTGGAAGTATTCCTCCCCAAGAGGGGTACCGGAGGTGTCTCAGGACTGGTCCAGGCAACACTTGAAACCACTGCTATAAGCTTGGCTTTATTTCCCAATCAGGTGTAGTTCTTGGTGTATCCCTTGGATCATTTGGGTTTTCCCAGTGCATTACCCCCCAGTTCCTGCTTAAGAGTTAACTTGGTATCACCAGGCGTAGATGTTATAGTCCGCTCCTTAGGTTCTTCCACGGGTCCTTTGATTCTGCTGGCGTGGATCCACCCTCGCTCCTTGGTCCGGATTGCTGCCTCAGTCATCAGTAGCAGCTGAAAAGGACCTTCCCCTTGTGGAGTTAAAGATTGCTGTTTCCATGTTTTTACTAGTACTCACTCCCCTGGATGGATATTGTGGATTTTAAAGTCTAAAGATGTGGTTTGAGGGATTATCCCTTTCAACCTCAAATCTTCAAGAGTCCTTGCAATTGTGTTGACATATTACTCCTTTAACACTCATTTCCCCTAATTCATAGGTAGCAGTTTCATTTTGGGTGGCCAGAAAGGGTAACCCAAACATCATTTTGTAAGGTGACACTCCCAGGTCTGACCTGGGTTGTGTCCAAACCCTCAATAAAGCCAGAGGTAGGCCTTTTACCCACGACATTTGAGTTTCATTAGTTTAGTTAAGGTTCTCTTTAAAGTTTGGTTCATCCTCTCTACCTGTCCTGAACTCTGTGGCTGCCATGCGGTATGTAGTTCCCACTTTATTCCCAAGGCTTGAGTTAGTTGATGTAGAACTTTTGATGTAAAGTGTGTCCCTCTATCTGAGTCTATCCTATTAATCATTCCATACCTGGGAATAACTTGTTCTAAGAGGGTTTTTTGTTGCTGCCTGTTCTGAGCTTCCCCTCCCCAAGACACTTGCCTCTGCCATGTGCCCTGAGCTCCTTTGTTCTAAGCGCGGTCAAAACCAAATGTAACTCAAACTCTTTAGCAGTGTCTGATTGGCCGGTCACCCCGGGTCCGCCCCCAGTCCTCCCCTTTCCCCTTCTCCGAACAGAAGAGACGATCAAGGGAGGCCCCGCCCTCTCTTGGCTCTGCTACCCTTTCTGCGAACGTCCCTTGTCTGTTTCTCTTGAAAGCTTCTAACTGTGGGAGATTGAGCGAGCAGAGAGCTGTATTTCTCCCTCTTTGCTTCTGCTGGTGGTATTTGCTTTGCAGCTGATACAGTTACCGATTTTAGAGCTACTAAAGTGCTAGATTGCCCGTGCTACCTCTCTGGGTTGCTCGAGGCTTTCTAAGGCATTAAACCACTAGCCTAGCCAGTAAAAAGCTGAAAAGATACCTCCTCACTTACATACTACATTGGCTGTGGCTCTGACAGTGGGAACAGCTTCCACCCAATGGGTAAGATGGTCTGTTATTACTAACAAGAATTTTCACCTCTGTACTTGGGTGAGTTCGATAAAGTCCACTTGGATACTTAGAAGGGGTTGAAGAGCTAACTCATGACCTCCTGGAGTTGTTTTTCTCATCACCTTTTTATTTACTTTTTGGCAAACCATACATCTTTCAGTTATTTGTTTAGCTAACCCATAAGTTCCAATGCACCCATAATTCCTTAGAAAGTGATCACACAAAGCCTTGGTACCCCAATGAGTTTTTTGATGCATGTCTTCTAATATTTTTTCTGGGGAGTGATTTATTAAGTAACTGCCTTCCATCAGGAAGTTTCCATTTTCCACATTTGTCTGGCTTTCCCCCTATCTTACTTAATTCTTTTTCCTCGGTTTCACTAAATTTTGGAATCTCCAATTTTTCGTTCTTTGAGGTCAAAATTAGCATAACCCTTTTTATCCTGTTTTCTGCAGCATCCTTATCTTCTTGATCTGCCAAATTATTTCCTCTTATTTCTGAGGTCATTTGTTTTTGGTGTCCTTTAATATGTACTACAGCTATCTCTTCAGGTAATTTTAATGCCTCTAAAACCTCTAAAATAAGTCCTTCATGTATCAACCCCTTTCCCTTTGAATTAAGTAATCCCCTTTCTTCCCAAATTTTCCCAAAGGTGTGTACTACTCCAAAAGCGTACTTTGAATCAGTATCTATAGTTCCCTTCTTGTGTGCTAAATATTCCAGTGCCCTTTTTAGGGCATATAATTCGCAAGTCTGAGCTGACCAGTTTGAGGGTAATTTTCCTTTTTCAATGGTTTGCATAGTTCCCCCATCAACTAAAGCATATCCTGACATTCTTTTTCCTTGTACACATCTGGAAGAACCGTCTACATATATTATTTCTCCTTCTGAAAGGGCTTGTTCCTCGAGATCTTCTTGAACTTTGGTTTGGTATTGGATAACTTCTAAGCAGTTATGTGTCAGGTTATCTTTCAGCTCTCCATATAAGAATTGAGCTGGATTTAGACTCCTGCTCACTTCCAGTGTCAAATCATCACTATCTATCAGAATTGCTTCATTTTTTAGCATCCTAGAGTCTGTTAACTGTTTTTCAGCTTTCTGGTTTAGCACATTTCGAACTGCATGAGGTGTGTACTCTATCAGCTTGCTCCCAAAAAGTAAGCTTATGACTTTCGTCTACCAAGATTGCAGTAGCTGCTATAGCTTGAATACATATTGGCCAGCCATGGCTTACTGGATCTAACATCTTTGACAAGTAAGCTATTGGTCTCTTCACTCCTCCCCACTCCTGGACCAGAACTCCATGAGCTACTCCATTTTCCACATTCACATACAGATGAAAGAGTTTTTCTAATGAGGGTAAGCTTAAAGCTGGTACTGAGGCGAGTTTTAATTTCAGTTCCTCTAATTTACCGTTATCCTCTTTGGTCCATTTTGTATCATCTCCTTCTGTCAACTTTTCATACAGAAATTTTACAGCTAGTGTGGATCCTTCGATCCGTAGTCTACAATATGCCAATAATCCAAGTAGCTTTCTAATTTCTCTCTTTGAAGAGGGAGGGGGAAGGGATAGAATCCCTTCGATTCTCTCAGGGTTTAATTCTCGACTTCCCTTGCTTATTAAGTGACCAAGATATTTTATTTCTGATTCTACAAATTGCAGTTTCCCTTTTGATACTCTTAACCCCTTTTCTCCAAGAAAGTTCAGAAGTTTTATCGTTGCTTCTCTGACTTCACTTTCAGCTTCCCCAGATAAGAAGAGATCATCCACATACTGGATGATTTGTATTTCTGGTGGAGTAGGGAAGGCTTGTAATATTGTTTCTAAAGCTTGTCCAAATAGGTTTGGCAATTCTGTAAATCCCTGTGGTAATCTTGTCCATCTCAGTTGCTGCTTTCTCCCAGTATTTGGATCCTCCCATTCAAAGGCAAAAATATTTCGGCTTTCTTCAGCCAGTGGGCAGGTCCAGAAAGCATCCTTTAAATCCACTACACTAAACCACTGCTGCTGGGGTGGGACTTTACTCAGGAGAATATAGGGATTGGGTACCACAGGATAACGAGCCCAAGTCCTCTCATTAACTTCCCGTAAGTCTTGCACTGATCTATAAGTGCCATCAGGCTTTCTTACTGGTAGAATAGGGATGTTATGAGGAGACATACAAGGTTCTAATGTCCCATCCTTTATTAGTCCCTCTATTACTGGTTTTAAGCCTTCTCGTCCTTCTAAGGATATAGGGTACTGACGTACACGTATGGGACATTCTTCTTTCTCAATTGTGACCCTTATGGGGTCAATGTCCAGTCCTCCTCTATTCCCTTCTCCAGCCCAAACTCCTTGTTAATTTTTTTTTTTCATCTTCTTGACCAAGTTTTAAAATTCTAGCCATCATTTTCCCTTCTTCTGGTATAACTCCTATTCCCAACTCCACCTGTAAATCCCTCCCTAATAAATTACTACCTGCCCCAGGGACTAATAAAACATCCCCCATCCAAATTCTGGTTTCCCCTTCGATTACCACGTCTTTTATGACAGGAACTGTAAAACTTTCTCCTTTTGCCCCTGTTACTTTTACGGTATCTTTACTTATACTACAACCTTTTGGAGTATTCACTAGGCAGGTTCTTTCAGCCCCTGTATCAACCACAAATTCTAACTCCTCCTCCTGGGGACCGACTTTTAAAGTTATCACAGGCTCTAGATGGTATTTGTCCCCCAGAAAATAGAGCCGGTGACATCCCTATTCCTCGTCTGGGCCTATTTCTCAGGAGATTTTCACATCCCTCTTTAAGTGAGGGCATTCTCTTCTAAAATGTCCTTCCTCTCCACAGTAATAGCAAGCAGTTTTAGAATGCTCCTGAGTTTTTGTTTGTACTGAGTTCCTGGTTTTCCCCTTTTCTCCTTTTCTAAAGCCTGAATTTCTAGGAGTGGTATTCGGAGACCTCAGATTCCTTTGAAAGTTACTTTCTCTCATAGTGGCTACCATAATTTTGGCTTCTACTTTGGCTTTTTCTTCATCCCTCCTGACATAAACTTTTTGAGCCTCTTTTAATAAGTTGTTTAATGATCCTTTGTGCCAGTCTTCCAAATTTTCTAGTTTCTTCCTAATATCTGGCCAAGCATGAGTGACAAAATTGACTCTTAATAAAGCCTGCCCAGCTACTGTCTCGGGACCTATCCCAGAAAATTGTTCCATATTTCTCCTAAGTCTCTCTAACCATTCAGTTGGAGACTCTTCCTTTGCCTGTTGCCCTTCAAAAGCCCTTTTTAAATTCTGCCTTCAAGGTGCTGCCTCTTTTATTCCTTTGATTATTAGATTACGGTAATCATTCATATTCCTTCGCCCAGCCTCTTCATTGTGATTCCAAGCAGGAAGTGTCAATGGCATCTTCTGGCCTCCTGGCAGTCCCTGCTGGTTTTCTCTTTCCAAATTCTCATACCTGCAACGCTAATAATTTCTTGTTCCTCTTGAGAAAATAATATTTTCATTATTGCTTGCATCTCTTCCCAGGTGAAAATGTTTGGGCCTAAACATTGATCTAATTATTCAGCTCTACCCACAGGATTGTCTAATAATCCTCTGACCTCCTTTTTAAAATTTCTAACCTCTGAAGAAGTGAGGGGGATGTTTACAAATCTTGTTCACCCAGCTCCCATTGGAACTTCCCTTAAAGGGAACAAATGGACCTCCCCATCCCAATTCTTGTGTCCTTTTTCTCTTATGATACTTCTTTCCTGTCTTGGGGGGTGTCGGGAGATGGCTGTTCTGTAACTGAGCTCCCCGTACTTCGGTGTTTTGCTTCCTCTTTAAGGGGAACAGCAGAAGCGGTCGTTGCCAGGGGAACGGTGCAGGAGAGGGATGGGGGGTAGGAGGTGGGAATCTGTCGCGATAGAGGGGAAACCCAGATGCTCAATATGAGTGATCAGCAGGAATCCGATTTATTGATTGTACCAAAACTCCTTATATACTAACAATAATAGGCCACATGCATATTCGTAAAGGCGCATTCTAAGTGGTTCACGTCGACTAAGCTGATCCTAAAACCCCTCCTTAGTCCCCCTTTTGTGGTCAGCAGTTCTGCTTTTTTCCCTGGCCTTCTAACCACAGATGTCTATTGTTTATACTGCCAAAACCTAACCTTGCTGGCTCTGCAAATAAACCCGTAGCTCAGCAGTAAGGCTCAATGGTGGTTCAGTTACTGAGCAAGATATATGTAATATTCTGCAACTTCAGTTGTTACATAGGATGTGTGGTGCATTGTCTTATGAGACCTTGCTCAGCTAGCTGCAGGGGCCTATGTGCCCGTTCTCACGTAGCCAGCTTCTCAGGTCAGTAAGCTGCAAAGAATCTGTATATCCCAAATCTATATGTCCCTTTTCACGTAACCAATCTCTCACAGGAATCCTCTCCGAGGCTGATTCCTCCAGGAGTGGGGGGGCGTAGGCAGGGACTGCCACCAGAACGGCCAAGGGGACAAGTTCTTCCGGTGGATACCAGAGTTTGGTGTGGACTCTCTGCACACGGTCCACAGCAGCCACGGCGGCAGGACTCTGTGCTGCTGGCGGACCCAGTGCGGCCCACGGGGCCGAAGCCGGGTTCCATGGAGCAGTGGCAGACAACACAGCGGGGGCAGGGGCTGGTGGAAGGGCTGTGGACGTCGGAATCGGGGCCGGAGCCGGGACCAGGGTGGCGGGGGGCCCCAAAAGCAGTGGGCTGGGCTCCCACAGGACCCGCAAATGCAGCCTGGTCTGCCTGGATTCAGGGGACAGCAGTGTCTACAGGAGCTGTGCAGGGATGCGCAGATACCGAAAGAGACTCTAGGACAGATGGACACGCTCCAGCAGGCTCAGCCTCCTACGCTGGGGCAGGGAAAGAGCGTGAGGAGACCCCCGCTGCAGAGGAAGGAGCGGCAGAGAAAGTGATCCCTAGGGACTCCAAGGGAACCCCCCTGGTGTTACCAGCCTCTAACCCCGACTCGCATTCGGGAGTTGTGTTATGTAATGGAGCGAGTCTTGATAACTTTGTTGCACTGTGTAGCCCAGAGCTTCAGAACACTGGGTGGAAGGAGTGGTATTTGTCCCCAGCTCCCTTCTGGGGACTTTGCTATGCCGACAAAGAATCACTGAATGCTCATAGCACCTCCTGTCCAGCAAGGGAGGGTTCTCCCTGCACTTGTGCACCCCAATACGGTATATTTTTGTCAGCT
This sequence comes from Corvus hawaiiensis, assembly GCF_020740725.1. Taxonomy (NCBI): domain Eukaryota; kingdom Metazoa; phylum Chordata; class Aves; order Passeriformes; family Corvidae; genus Corvus; species Corvus hawaiiensis. The sequence goes on along the minus strand of NC_063213.1, from coordinate 94,413,893 downwards.
CTGAATTTTCCCTTCTCTACCTTCAGGATGAGAAAAAAGCCTGACTTTGTCTCTTAGCTTTCCTGCTCATTCACAACTGAAAGCTGTTGACATCCTGGACTTGCTCCCATGGTGTTGGGCCCACTGTGCCCCTCCCAAATATCTTCCTCTACCCTAAAAACAACTGATGGAGATGGAAAGTGCAGTAACCAGTCTAGTTACAGGAACAGGCCTGGGTGCCAGCTACAAATCTGTGCTACCTTCTGTCTACTGCCCTGAACTACCGAAACAGGGGTTGGTAAAAAAAAGGGTTTTTTCATAAATGCGCCTGCTCTTTCATTTTTCTTTTCTTTTCTGAGGGCTGCCAACCCTCTTGTGCCCTGAATGGCTCTCCAAGTCTCTACCCAAAGTCCTGACCCGAGCTGTGATGCTTCCAGCCAGGATCCCACCGTGAGGGGATGGCGAGAGTCCTGTGTGTCAGCCCTGGTCTGGAGGCTGAGCTGGAGGTGACAATTATCCCTTTTCCGATGGCCTGTGAGCGGTGACTGCCAATTCTCCAAGGGCCGTGGCACATTTCCTCTGGGAGCGGGAGGTCCATTGTTACAAAGCTTCCATTTTTACAGAGGAAACATCTTCAGTGTCATTTTCTCCCTATAGTGGAAGAAGAAACATCACTTACAGCTACTATTGTAAATAAACCAAAAGCATTTCAGACAGATTTGTTAAGTAGAAGCTTCTACTCCTCAAGGCACAGCTCCACTCTTTTTACAAGGTTTCCATTGAATGCAGTGTGGAATCTGCTCAAGTAGGAACTGCTGGGTGATGCTTATTGAGATGTATTTTTTCTTTAGGATGCGACTGTCTCCAAACTGGAGGATATTTAACAAATGGTAAGTAAATGGGTGTTGTCTCATTTAAGGTATGGAATGGCAGAGCGATGCAAAGAACTGGTAGAAGCAGGATATGATGTTCGCCAACCAGACAAAGAAAATGTGACTCTTCTTCACTGGGCAGCAACAAACAACAGACAGGAGCTGGTGAAGTAAGCCGGGAGTCCCTGTGACAGTAACACAGCATATTCTGCCACTGTTACCTATAATCACTTTGTTGCTTTTGTACTTGAAGACAGAAGAACGCACTGCCTGAGAAGAAAAGGGCAGACAGCCCAGTTTCTTTAGATGTGAAATCATGTAGTACATGAAATCATGAAATGTTCCCGGGTTTGGTTTTTTTTAACAAAGTGTCCTGTTTTAAAAGTTAAATGTCTGCTAAGGAAGGTGGGAACCTTCCTGGAATGGCAAGAAGACCGCTCTCTCCAAATCATTATAACTTCGAAAATTATGGGGCTTTAAAAATGCAGGAAAGGAGTATCAGTTCTTTAGTACAGAATATGCAGAGAACAAACCCCAGCACACGCACAGGAGGTTCCCCCGCCGGGGGCCATGTTTGCCCTTTGCTGCAGTTACGGCCACGCCCGGCAGGGGCCGCTGGCGGCTGCGGCGGGCGCGGGGCGGGGCCGGGATCCCGCGCGGCCGGCGGGGGGCGGGGCTGAGGCCGCTGCGGCCGGCGGGGGGCGGGGCCGGGGGCACTCGCGGCCGGCAGGGGGCGCTCCGCTGCACGCTTGGCCCCTCAGCGGGGCGGGGGCAGCGGCGGCTCGGACACAACGGAGCGAAGGGAGCGATTCCCCGGGCACTCAGGGGACGGAGGACACAGCCCCGGCTCCAGGCGGAACACCGTGCACCGTCTGTGCATTCCCGAGCGGCAAGGAGGAAGGGAAAGCAGGCACATTCGATCACACTGCCGAATTGCAGCGTAGCAAAGTCCCGAAGCCTAATGCACAAAAGCTCCCGCAGCAACCACGCCCCGATCCGCCGGCAGAAGGGAAGCAGGCAGTTTTACACCGCAGTCACTGAATTCCAGGATTCCCGTAAGTCTCGCGCAGAGCGTACACCTTTTGCACGATGTGCGACTGCCTGGGCAGCCTTTAAAAACAAGTGCCCTAAAGCAAAGCCCTCCATCCTCCCCAAGGTTTCCCGGCTGCCAAATCCTAAAGTTACAGTGACAATCTTCTTGGCGCAAAAGATCATGGGATAGATACTTTATGGTTAGGAATCCCCACCCAAGCCGGTGTCCTTCCAGGGAGTTGGAGATAGAGGGAAGGTCCTCCTCGAGCCTCCTTTTCTCCAGGCTGAGCCCCCCCATCTCCTTCAGCCGCTTCTCTTCAGACTTGTGCTCCAGAGCCTGCCCCAGCTCAATTCCCTTCTCTGGACACGCTCCAGCACCTCAAAATCTTTCTTGCAGTGAGGGACCCAAAACTGACCCCACCATTCGAGGTGGGGCCTCAGCGGTGCCCAAAACAGGGGGACGGACAGTCATTGCCCTGGTCCTGCTGGCCGCACTGTTGCTGACCCAGGCCAGGATGCCAATGTCCTTCCTGGCCACCTGGGCACACCTGGGCTCGTGTTCAGCAGCTCTTGGCCACCACCCCCAGGTCTTTTTCTGCGGGGCCATTGGAAATTGCACAGAACAGTCAGTGCAATGTGGGGAGTTCAGTAACAACTCCAGGCAGCCCAGTCTGATTTAGGGACTCTGTGGCCGCTTTGCTAACAAGTCAAGGCGGCCCAGTTCCCTTTAAGGGCTCTGTGGCCGCCTAAAGTAACCAGCCCGTAGCGCTGCAGGGGGACGTTGCGAGCCAAGTGCAGGTGTAAACTATGTCCTTGGACACCAATTCCCACTCTTGCAGAACGTTTGGGTTTATGTAGTGATCCCTCCTGCCCGGTGGCCGAAGCGCCTTCTGCGCGCCCGCGTTGCCGGCCGTGCTGGCGGCGCAGCCACGGAGGAACGGCCGCTCCGCGCGGGCCCCGCGGCCGCCGCTCCCTAGGGCACGGCCGAGCGCTCCGCGCGCGCAGCGGGACAGGGGGCGCAGCCTGCGTCGCTCGCGCTGCTCGGCCCGCGGGCGGAGCGCGCGCCACCAATGGGGAGCCGCGGGGCGGGCGGGGCTCGGCGGGGATTGGCCGGGGCCGCGGGGCGGGGGCGGGGCCCGGAGGGGCCGGTGCCGCTGAGGGGCCGTGGGGGCGGCAGAGCGGGAGCAGCGGCGGCGGCGGCGGCGGCGGGGGGGCGGGTTCTGGTTCTGGTTCTGGTTCTGGTGGGGGAGTGACCTCCCGGCGAGGGAGTGACCGGCCCCCGGCGGACTGACAGAGCCCCGGTGAAGGAGTGGCCCCGGGCGTGTGGGTGGGTGCGTTCCTTCCTTACCGTGGGTGGGATCGGGCCTGGAAGGGAGCCAGCCGTGTAGGCAAAGGGGAGCGGCGAGCCGCCTTCCCCTCACATCGCTTCTGAAAAGAAGCCTACGGGCTACTAGAGGGAGTGGCCTTCAAATGGGACAGTGGGGGTTCGGATTGCATATTAAAATTTTTTTTTTTTGCTGTTGGGGTGGTCAGGCGTTGGCACAGGTTGCCCACGGAGGTGGTGGTTGCAGAGGGTACGGTCAGGCTCAATGTCCAGATAATGGATCAGGTTGGCGGCGATGAGGCACATTGGGCCAGGAAGTCAGTCCGTAGTCCAGATTATAGGATGATGATGATCTTTACCATAAGAAGTGTTTGATCAGACCGAAAGAAAGCTGTAGTGCATGTTGCACAGAGAGAAGCAGGTGTTGCCGAGTAAGTCATTCTCCATTCCCACTGAATTTTTGCTTGGATAGGATTCTGTCTTGTTTTCTGTGGTGTAAATGACATATATGGAGCAAAGAGTCCGGGCAAAAGCATCCAATTGACAAGGTCCAGTACAGGTAATGTTATAGCAGTAGCAATTTCTCAAATTGAGAAAGGCAGTTAAGTTTATAGGACTTTATTTCCAGAGGTTTATGAGAATGTGGTGAAACTTGTTTTTTCCTTTTGCCTGTATGTGTAAGTAATAAACCATATATTATCTATGCATCTTAAAAGAAATTTCCAGTTAGCAGGAAGTTTAATGGATTACTTTGATATCATTGCAGTGCTCCAAGCAGTGTCCCACTAATGTCACCCTTGAAAACGAATGTGAAGGACCAACAGCTTGCTCATCTTCATGCCTGGGTCACTTTGTTGCATGCATGGCAGTGCTGTTAAATTTGTTTCTTCCAGAATTTAAAAAAAAAGTAAAAAAATAAAATAAATTTAAAAAAAATTGGAGGATTGTTGGGGGTGTGTATTGGATTAACTTTTGTCCTGGTATTTCCTATTTATTGCTACTCTGTGGTCAATATCACCTCTCAAGTTTGAAGATCACCTATGAAATCTCTGTAATATGCTGGGAATTTCAAATATAGAAGTGTCAATATTTGCAAAATACTGGGTTAAATAAAATCGAATAGGAAAACACAGCCAAAGCTTCTGGTAATTACTTGGAGCAGTAACCAAGTTGTTTGGTTGGATTATTGTAGGAAGAAAAGTTACAAATGCTTCCTTGAAGAGGGCACGAGAGGCTGAGCAACTCCCAGACTGCCTTAGATCTACCTAAGGAAAAGAATCCATGCCAATGTTGTAGTGTGTAACCTTTATGGATTGTCAGCATTCCATTTCCGGATGGAATGGACTGGGGAGAGGGGAACTTGCAATGCCTCTGGGAAGGGAGGATGCCTTCCCACCTGGGAAAGCTCTGTCACAAATGGCATTGCTGAGCTCAGGGCTCCATCTCTGCAGCATAAGGGTGGTTGCAAAGGAGTGGGATTGCTCGGTTCCAGTTTCACTCTGACAGTGAGAATGTCAACAGGAGAATGTGCTGTTGCCTCGTGGTGGCAGCCAAACTATTTCCTGCTCTTACTTAGCAGTCTAAGGTTCTGATCATGTGTTAACCTAGAGCTGCACTGCCTCAGTTGGTTCTATTCCATAATGCAGAGCCTTCACTCAAGGTTAGAAGTGATGTGCAGTTGAAGATAAAACTGTAATAGCATATTTTTTCTGCTTTATTTCATACAGGATAAAGTCTCAATGTGTGTATCAAATCAAAAGCTGGCTTTACTTTTAGATGATGGATACAGATCTATGTTATGGCTACTGGACAGGTAATTAAACTATTTTTTTAAAATTATGCTATCCAAACTTTAAAAATATATTTTCCATTAAAAATGCAAAACATTTTTGCCGTCCGAGGTAATGTAAAATACGTGTTTTATCATCTTCCTGTAGTATAAATCAAAACCACAAAAACTATCTAGCAAGTATATGTTGCACCAGCTACATCTTTATAAAGTAGCCTGGAAAGATTGGAGAATCAGTACAAGAATAAACCAAAGGAAAGGTCTTCTGAGTAGAGGAAGTGAAAACAGGAAACAGATGAGTTCCGAAGGGAAAAATATTAAAGAGAGAAACAATTGCCAATGTTTTTGCAAAAATAAAAAAGGACAAAGATGTGTGGTTACATCTTGTAGCTAGAGGATCTGGAGAATTGTATTGTGTATTTTAAAATTCTAATCTGGACAGAGACAATGTGCAATCCAGGTTATGAACTAATAAGAGTTGTAAGAGTTATGAGGCATAGTCACGATAAGAGTTGTGAGAATGAGCTTCAACAAACTCTGTGTCCACTGTAAAAGAGTTCCAGAGGAGATGATGTATTCATAGCTGGCATAGAGCAGTCAAGTTATAAAGCCTTTCTTGTTTAAGCAGGAGATAGAAAAGAGGAGGCCTCCAGTAGGGAACTCCCACAAGCCAGAGGCAGAGCAGCGATTGTCCTGGAGCCGCCAGTTCCCCAACCAAAGTTCCAAGAATGATGTGGCAGTACGAGAGAAGAAGACTTTTGGTGTGGTGCTGGAAAAAATGCTCCAGCAGCAACGGCAGATGTTCCCATCTGCAGGGCACTTAGAGCCCTCAGCAATGGAGAAGAAGGATGAGGATGAATTCCACACGTCGGATACTCCTGGCAGGAGACTTGACCATACCTGGTGACTCTGTGAGAGCTGCAGGACTGGAGACGGAGGAAGCCCTTTGGACAGGACTTGCTGCTCCCTCAGAGCTGCGGCTCTCAGCAGAACCGGCTCATTGCTGAGGATGCACCTGGCCAGGAAGAGCCTTGCAGAGGAATAGGAGGCCAGCTCATTGCAGTAAGGGAATGGCTGACGGATGTTTCCCAGCAGCAACTTTCCTGGAGGTGCCAGTTCCAGTCCGTGACTCGCAGGATGCTGTGGCGCTGCCATAGGAGAAGGCCTTTGGCATGGTGCTAGAGAAGATCCTCGAGCAGCAAAGGCAGGTGTTGGCAGCTCCAGGGAATTCCCTGACGTCAGCAGTGGAGGAGCAGGATGAGGAAGATCTCCACACTTGGGATCCTTCTGGCAAGAGCCTCCATCCCTGCCAGAGCCTCGGTGAGAGCTGCCGGAGCGCAGACGGAGGAAGGCCTTTGGACAGGTGCAAGGTATAAATGATGCACGGTCCCCTGTCGTGGTGTGAGCAGAAACATTTCTTCCAAGCATCCCTAGCTTTTAGAATAGTTTCACTCTCAGGTTCGAATAGCGTGAGCCTGGCAAGCCAATAGTCTAAATGTTCAGATGTCTGCTACCCAATACTAGACATGAACTGATGTCTCTCATAGCAACATCAGGCTTTTTCCCTAAGCCAAGTGCTGGAAGGAGAATTTCTTCTGCAAAACTCCTGTGCTTCTGCTGCTTGTTCCATTTTAGAAAGTTTCCTCCATTGGCCCTGCCTTGGTTGAATAGTCTTTTCTCTTCTAACTAGAAGCTCCAGGTTCTCTTCTTACAAGTTGTCTTTGTTTTGTTTGCCCACAGACAGGAGTCCCTCCTCCATCACAGCCACGGCAATCATCCGAACCTGCTTGTGGCTGAGGATGCAGATGGCCAGGAAAGGCCTGGAAATATATTTGGAGCAAGCCGTGTCCAAGAAGATTTTCCTGGAGAAAAGCATGCTTGCAGCAAGTGTCTTGGAGCTGCCAGTTGCCAGTCCATGACTCCAAGGATGCTGCGGCACTGCCAAAGGTGAAGAGTCTCAGAGAGTTGCCAAACAAGATCCTCCAGCAGGAAAGGCAGATGTTGGCAGCTCCAGGGAATTCCCTGATGTCAGCAGTGGAGGAGCAGGATGAGGAAGATCTCCTCACTTGGGATCCTTCTGGCAATAGCCTCCATCCCTACCTGTCCTGGATTGTAATGTATACTGTTACTATCCCCATGAGCTGTTGGAACCAGGTGGGGTTGTGTTTCCTCGTGTCTTCCCCCGGTTTATCTTTCTGATAATGGCCCATCATTGCCCTGCCGCATGACTCAGGGATAACTCTCCCTGGAGTATCTTTTGCAATGAGCCCATCAACACCTGGCCTCCTGACTCATCATCCTATTGTGAGATCCTCCACCTAGAGGGACCAAGTGTTCCATCCTAGATACAATCTGAGATTCTGAACAACAGAGATAATCTTTCCACTGGATTTCCAGAGGACAGGAGCTACATAGCCACCACTGGACCTTCTGAGGAAGAGCAGACCCTTTCTACAGGATCACCGCTTTAAAAGGACTGCAGCCACCATTCTACCACACTGCTACCACCATCCTGATTAACAGGGTGTCAGGTTGTATCCTGACTCTGTCAGTTTAACCCAGTGTTTTCTGCCTTTTTTTCCTTTTATTTCCCTATTAGGTTGTTATTCTGACTTGGTGTCTCCCACTAGTTTGTTTTCAAGCTAGTACATATTTTGGCACCCAGTGTGGAGCTGGGTGCTGAGAAAAGTTAGAATTACACTTTTGTATTGTAGAAGCCACCTACTCACTATGATGTTCAGCATTCTTACATGGGTCTTGTACCTAGCTCTCTATATTTTTCGCACATGGGGAACTATGTGCCGGTTTTAATGCTCCTGTGTAGACCAGGGTATGGTATAAAATTTGCTTTATTAGTCTATTATGCCTACTGCATGATAACCTCCGAGGCAATGAACATAATTTGGAATATATACTCAACTTTGTCTGCTTGTCCTACTCTAGGCTGCTACATCTGGGGCCTCAACAATCATACCCAGCCCCTGGGGGGAGGATTAAAGAATGGTTTTTTCCAGCCTTTCAAGCCTGACACAGCAGTTTTTGAAAATATTGAGTTCCTTCTGGATGTCAAAGAAAGGATAATCTTGCTGTTTGTTAGTTCTGCTTTGTCTTCGGTGTACAATGTACACCATGCTTAGAATCAGAGCTATGGCACAGCATCCTCAGGATGAGAGGGTGTCATAGGTTAGCAAGCATAGTCCCAGAAGGGACATCCTTGCTAAGGGGTGCTTACAGTTTCCTCTGGGAACTGATAGAACCTATCAGCTGGCCCGTTTGAATATGGACAATTCTCTAAGCCACTTAAAGTTGTGATCACCTCTGTGATCCACATTTAAGAATAGGCAAACTCCCCCTCCAAGCTCTCTCTCGTTTCCGGCGCTGGGACAGGTGGCTGCAGGGCCCGAGTGGGGGCCAGTGGGCCCGGCCAGGCCCTGCTTGGGCCAGGCCGGGCCGGGCCACGGCCATCCTGGAGCCGATGGACCTGTTCCAGCCATGGAACCCCCCCCCCACTGCCTTGCCGTGGGCAGCCAGAGTGGCTGGGCTCTCCCCCCTCTCCACTGTGATAAGAAAAATTCAACATTCCAGCTGCAAAGCTGCAAGGCCGAGGTGAGATTAACCCTTTTATTGCTGTGAAGAGCTGAAAACCTGAGGGAAGAGAGAGAGGAGATGCTTAAAGCTGAAATTCTGTTGTGAAGCTATGATATATCAGAGTATCCTGTTGTAATTTCATGAAGATCTGAGGGGTGGAGTGTTCAACTCATGAGCAAAAGCACCTGCGCCGAGATAGGCAGATGCTGACGCAGCTGTAATTTCATGAGAAGTTTGGACAGGGAGAGATGAACCAGATGAGGACTTTTGCTCCAAATGGGAAAGGAGGAAACCTCAGTCCCTAGAGATGCTCCCAGAGATAGTCCTAACGATGAAGATGAGGAAGACCCTTTGCTCCCAGGGAAGGAGAAGGGCCTCTGTTTTCGTTTCTGAACGGCTCAACCTTAAAACTGTACCCCAAAAAACTTCAAGAGTGGATCCTCGAAAGCAGTTGCGGGAAAAGCTGCAAGTCGGGGGAAAGGACTCACACGCAGGCAGAGAGACTCCTCTTCCTAAATGGACTGAACGATATTTGGAAGTGGGCGGCTGTCTCGTTGTGATAATGTTTTCATAGCATGAGCAAGAAGAGACTTCTCTTTCTAAATGGACTGAACAAGGTTATTATGGAAGTGGTAAACAGACTGAACATCTTAAGGGTTGTCTTTTCACATTGTCAGTGGGAGAAGGGAGGAAGGTGGGGGGAGGAGGAGAGTTCTGAAGGTGGTATAATTTTTTTTCCCTCTTTTAGGTCTGTTAATAAACTTCTTTATATTCTTTCAAGTTTGGTGCCTGCTTTGCATTTCTCCTAATTCTTATCTCACAGCAGATAAACAGTAATGAGTATTTTGGACCAAACCACTACAGAGGGAAAAAAAGAGCAGAGCAACAAACAGCATGTCTACACAGACTGACACAGGGGAGAAAGAAACCAAACGCAAGACAACAGCATCCATGTCTACGCAGACTGACACAGAGGAGAAAAAACCAAATGCGCTGTCAGCATCTCCACACAAACCATCACTGAACCAGAATAGCCTACACCGATTGCAGTTGCCCCCGTTCAGAAGAAGAAATCAAAAAGCAAATCAGTTGGCATAGTGACTGACAAGGATGCAGCAGGACCTTCACTCCCAGCAGTAGAGACAGAGCCAGAGATCATCACTCGCTCGCTATCCCTGGGTGAGCTGCGTGACCTGCAGAGGGAATTCACCCGCCAGACGAACAAGTCTATCCTGACCTGGCTGCTCCGCATTTGGGACGCTGCAGCCAATGACACCATTCTGGACGGAAGTGAGGCCAGGCAACTGGGATCTCTGTCCCGGGATGTGGTCATTGACCAGGGGATCGGGAGAACCCAAGAAACCCTCAGCCTCTGGCGGCGACTGCTGACAAGTGTAAGGGACAGGTACCTTTGCAAAGAAGACCTCCAGGTGCACCAAGGAAAATGGAGCAGAATGGAACAAGGTATCCGATGCCTGAGGGAATTGGCTGTGCTGGAGATCATTTTCTCAGAAGGCAAAAGATTTCCTAAGAGCCCAGATGGTGTCCAGTGCACATCACAGATGTGGTTGATGTTCGCACACCTTGGACCAGAGAAGTACTCCCATTACCTGGCAACGCTGCAATGGAGGAAAGGCGAGGACAGGGTGGGCATCTTGGTCCACAAACTGAGGATTTACGAGGACACTGTCACAGCCCCGTTTTGCACCCATGTCTCGTCCGTGGAAACAAGGCTGGCTGAGCAAGTCTGGAGCTAGATTGAAGAGGGCCATCAGAAATTGAAAAAGGAGCTTAAGGAAGAGACTTACCACATCTCGCCAGAACCAGCAAGAGTCTCTGCCATTAGGAGCAGGTGTCCCCCAACCAGGGAGAGAGGATACACCCCACGAGGTAGTCTCTGGTTTTTCCTTCAGGAACATGGAGAAGACATGAGTAAGTGGCATGGAAAACCCACCTCCTCCTTAGCAGCCCGGGTACATGAACTAAAAAGAGGGACAACTACTACAAGAAACTCATCTGGAGTCAACGCTGCTCCGGTCTCTTGCGCACCGAACTTCAGACAGTATAGGAATGATAATATGACTGATTCTCTTGAAGGGACCTCAGGAGCATATTCGCCGGATGGAAGCAACGTGTACCATGACCAGGAATAGAGGGGCCCTGCCTCTAGCCAGGTAGAGGAAAGGGACAATCGGGTCTTTTGGACTGTGTGGATCCGATGGCCTGGCACATCTGACCCACAAAAATACACGGCTTTGGTTGACACCGGCACTCAGTGTACTTTGATGCCATCAAGGTATGTGGGAGCGGAACCCATTTCTATTGCTGGGGTGGCAGGAGGATCCCAGCAGCTGACTGTACTGGAAGCTGAAGTGAGTTTAACTGGGAACGAGTGGCAGAAACAGCCCATCGTGACTGGCCCAGAGGCCCCATGCATCATCGGCATAGACTATCTCAGAAATGGATATTTCAAGGACCCAAAAGGACATCGTTGGGCTTTTGGGATAGCTGCTGTGGAGACAGAAGATATCAGACAACTGAGTACCTTGCCTGGCCTCTCAGATGACTCCTCTACCGTGGGACTGCTAAGAGATGAAGAACAACAGGTGCCAATCTCCAGAGCAACAGTGCACCGTCGGCAATACCGCACCGACAGAGACTCTGTGGTTCCCATCCATGAGATGATTCGTAAACTGGAGAGCCAAGGGGTGGTCAGCAAGGCCCACTCACCTTTCAACAGCCCTATATGGCCAGTGCGTAAGTCCAGTGGAGAACGAAGACATGGCACCCCTGAGAGGCTCGAGTCAAACAATGGGACTCATTTTAAGAACAGCCTCATCAACACCTGAGCCAGAGAACACGGTATTGAATGGATATATCATATGCCTTACCATGCACAAGCTGCCAGGAAAGTTGAATGCTGCAGTGGACTACTTAAAACCACCCTGAAGGCACTTGGTGGGGGGACCTTCAAAAATTGGGAAGTGAACTTAGCAAAGGCCACTTGGATGGTCAATACCCGAGGGTCCATCAATCGAGCTGGTCCCGCCGAGTCTGAACCCTTGCACACAGTGGATGGAGATAGAGTCCCTGTGGTACACATGAGAGGTATTTTAGGAAAGACTGTTTGGATTAATCCCATCTCAGGCAAAGGCAAACCCATCCATGCGATTGTCTTTGCTCAAGGACCTGGTTGCACTTGGTGGGTAATGCAGAAAGATGGGGAAACGCGTTGTGTACCACAAGGAGACCTAATCTTAGGTGAGAACAGTGTGTAGGGTTTCATTGTATATATGTATATGTGTGTGTGTGTGTGTGTGTGTGTGTGTGTAGAGTTTAAGGAAGGTATTGATTTGGGATGATATAGATGGTAATAGAATAAGGGGTGGGTTATGTTCTGGGTTGCAGTGTATTCTATTACCATCCTCATGAGCTGTTGAAACCATGTGGGGCAGTGTTTCCTTGCCTCCTCCCCCCGGACTATCTTTCTATTAATGGCCCATCAACACCTGGCCTCCTGACTCATCATCCCATTGTGAGATGCTCCACCCAGAGGGAGGAACCAAGTGTTCCATCCTAGATATAATCTGAGATTCTGAACAGCAGAGATAATCTTTCCACTGGATTTCCAGAGGACAGGAGCTACATAGCCACCACTGGACCTTCTGAGGAAGAGCAGACCCTTTCTACAGGATCACCGCTTTAAAAGGACTGCAGCCACCATTCTACCGCACTGCTACCACCATCCTGATTAACAGGGTGTCAGGTTGTATCCTGACTCTGTCAGTTTAACCCAGTGTTTTCTGCCTTTACTTTTTTTCTTTTTCTTTCCCCATTAAATTGTTATTCTGACTTGGTGTCTCCCACTAGTTTGTTTTCAAACTAGTACACTGCCAGAGCCTCGGTGAGAGCTGCCGGAGCGCAGACGGAGGAAGGCCTTTGGACAGGTGCAAGGTATGAATGATGCACGGTCCCCTGTCGTGGTGTGAGCAGAAACATTTCTTCCAAGCATCCCTAGCTTTTAGAATAGTTTCACTCTCAGGTTCGAATAGCGTGAGCCTGGCAAGTCAATAGTCTAAATGTTCAGATGTCTGCTACCCAATACTAGACATGAACTGATGTCTCTCATAGCAACATCAGGCTTTTTCCCTAAGCCAAGTGCTGGAAGGAGAATTTCTTCTGCAAAACTCCTGTGCTTCTGCTGCTTGTTCCATTTTAGAAAGTTTCCTCCATTGGCCCTGCCTTGGTTGAATAGTCCTTTCTCTTCTAACTAGAAGCTCCAGGTTCTCTTCTTACAAGTTGTCTTTGTTTTGTTTGCCCACAGACAGGAGTCCCTGCTTCCCCAGAACCACGTCGATCTGCAGAACCTGCTTGTGGCTGAGGATGCAGATGGCCAGGAAGGCCTGGAAGTAAGCACAGAGGTCAGCCCAGTGCAAGATGATTGTTCCAGAGACAAGTGTCCCAGTAGCAAGAGTCTTGGAGCTACTAATTGTCAGCCCAGAGCTCCCATGGCACTGTGGCTGTTCCAAGGAGGGAACACTCCGTGCTTTGCAGCGGACATGATCCACATGAAACCAAGGAGGTTCCTCCATCTTCAGGAAGCTCCCCTGACATGGCTTCTGACTTCCAGGAAAGTGTTTACCGATGGCGGTCAGATCTTCTTAGGAGCATGTGTGTTAAATAAATTTGGATTTTCCCAGAGAACTGAGTGTTCCCACTGTTCTGGATTTGAGTGGGATTCCTTTCTTCCCAGGAACTGGCACAGCGCTGCGTTTGGATGCAGGATGGGAATGCTGTGGATCACGGGTGGATAGTTTGGTTGTTGCTAAGCAGGGCTTGCCCTCCTCAAGGACTCTGCAGGGTCCTAGAAGCCACTCCATGTCCCATACTCTGCTGTTGAGGAGGTGACAAAGAGCCTGGAAGGATCATGTCCAGGACAGCCGACCCAGACTGGCCAGAGGGATATTCCAGACCACAGGATGCCCTGCTGAGTCTAACAACTGGGGAAGCTGGTCAGGAGAGGCTGAACCCTGGTGGGATTGACTGGGCATCAGGCAGAGGGTGCTGGGCACTTGTGGTGGGGATCACTGCTCTGACCTGGGCTTTGGTCCTCTGGTTCATTTCTGCCCTTCTTGTTCTTCTTCCTCCTTCTTCTTGTTTGTCTGCACCTTCCTGGTTTTCTTCTCCTCCTTCTTCTCCTTCCAGGTCTTATTCTCAGTCTTTTTATTTATCTTCTCTAATTTTTTTCCTCCTTTGTTTTTATTGTTCTTTTTTCCTTTTCTCTTATTCTGGAGCAGTAAATCAGGATGTTGATGGAGGTCTCTGGTTCTGTTCCCAACAAGGCAGCCATTTGGCGCAGCCCATGAACGCGGCGTCGGAGTCCATGGAGGTGTAGGACGGATCCTTGTTGTCCGCTTCTTTCCCTCTCCCACTCCCCACTGCCACCAGTGGGCATTGCCACCTGGGCAATGAGGGGGCTCCCGGCTGAGCGAGGGCAGCGCGAACGTGCAGAAGCTCAAGGATCCGCTCCCTGCGCGCTTCCCGGCACAGGGCTGCCCTGGGCCTTGGCATGGACAGAGGGTCCCCCTTCTCTGCTCGGCATGACCCTCCTGCCCCAGCCTCGCTCAGTTCGATTCATGTGCCTCCCGTGAGGGGCACCCTCCACACAGATCCTGCTTCTGATTCCTTGGATCCACAGCACTGTTTTTCCTGGATTTTAGCCATGGCTTCCCCTGAGTAAGGGGCTGGGCTATGCAGGGGGGAGTGTGCTGGGCTTTCTCAGGACAGCGTTAATGGTTTCAGGCTCCCAAGAGCTCTTGTGTCTCCCTTTTCCCCACCAATATCCCTCTGTCCCCTCCTTCCTGACATTTGCTGCCATCACTTCCTCCCGTCCCTGCCGCTCCTTCCTCTGCAGCGGGGGTCCCCTCACGCTCTTTCCCTGTCCCAGCACGGGGGGCTGAGCCCACTGGAGTGTGTCCAACTGTCCTAGAGTCCCTTTTGGCATCTGCACATCCCTGCACACCTCCTTTGGATGCTGCTGTCCCCTGGGAAGGTGTCCATGTCTATAACGAGGTGTGAAATAAAACTATAGAGATGATTTAAAAAATTGTTATTTTATTGAAAGCATTGCCCTTATAGAGACCGCACAAAAAACAGTTTTCCCTCAGATTCTCATGGCTTTTTCAGCAAATTATATTAAATATATACCTTAATGAATGAGCCTAGGGCAAAGTGTTCATTTAGAATACAGAGGTTATTCTACAGTAATTTCTCCTCTGAGCAGTCATCCAAGTCTCTGACTCTGGCAAAAGACTGATCGTCCAGAAGAAAGCACTGATCTTCCAATGGGAGAATTTGCACTTGGGACAAGTTTTCCCAGAAGAATTATTTCAGTGTATGTTTTCTCCAGCCAAGCAGTGCTTTGTTGTGCGGATCTCAGAAAACGCTACCACAGCTGTCAATACCGACAAATTTGCAATTAGTGGTTGCAAGCAGCATTACCTAATGGCCCAGTGCAGGGGCGTAGAATTCAAATCTCCACTGAGCTGATCCACTACCGCACCTTTGGAAATGTAATATCTGTGTAATAACAACACAGGAAGGTCAGGAACAGACATAAAATAGCAAAACATGATACGAATGATAACACAGCTAAAGGAGTAAATGACTCCTAATAAAAAATTCACTAGAGAAGCAAATGGACAGAAGTGCTTTTGCAGTAAATGACTCTGTTTCAAGAAAATGTTGAAGAAAAAATAGAGTCTCTAGCAAGGTACTTCTAAAATCAGCTTTCATCTTTGTTACAGAAATAAACACAGGAAAATCTAATGGTTTCATGCAATACATGATTTCACATCTAAAGAAACCGTGCTGTCTTTACATTCCAGTGACATCGACACAAAGCTAAGTGCATCAAAATTTGAATTCTACCCTTTTCTTCTCAGGCAGCGTGTTCCTTTTCCAGTACAAAAGCAACAAAGCGATTATAGGTAACAGTGGCAGAATACACTGTGTTACTGTCACAGGGACTCCCGGCTTACTTCACCAGCTCCTGTCTGCTGTTTGTTGCTGCCCACTGAAGAAGAGTCACATTTTCTTTGTCTGGTTGGCAAACATCATATCCTGCTTCTACCAGTTCTGCCATTCCATACCTTAGATGAGAAAAAAAAAATCCATTTACTTATCGTTTCTTCAATATTCTCCAGTCTGGTGACAGTCGCATCCTCAAGAAAAAACACATCTCAGTAAGCATCACCCAGCAGTTCCTACTTGAGCAAATTCCACATTGCATTCAATGTAAATGTAAATTCAATGTAAAAAGAGTGGGGCTGTGCCTTGAGGAGTAGAATTTTCTACCTAAAGGAACCTACTTGAAATGCTTTTATTTACAATAGCAGCTGTAAGTGATTTTTCTTCTTCCACTGTTGTCTTGGTTTTGAAAGACAGGTGTCTGCTAAGGAAGGCAGAAGCCTCCCTTGAAGTGGCAGATATAACCCCTTTTCCTCCAAGTTATTATAGTTTTGAAATCAAGGGCCTTTAGGCAAAGATGTGGGAAATAGGAATAACAGTTCTTTACTATATATATATATATATATATATATATATATATAAAACCAGTCCAACAAAACAGCAATAACTATGGCAGTAACAGCAATCACAAACCCAGTCCCAGCCTTCTCGGCTGTCAGGCCCTTTCCCCTCGGGTGCAGTTCCGCTCGCAGCCGGCAGGGGCGCTGGCGGCTCCCGGTGAGCAGGGCAGGTGCGATGGTTCCCCCGCGGCTGCAGGGGGCGCTCCGGAGCGAGCTCGGGGAGCACGCGGCACCGGTGCCCCGGGATCCCGGGAAGGGATGGAACAAAGGCTTCACAAACCCCACACGGCTGGCTTCGGTGTCCGGCCGGACTCTCGGGAACAGCAGGCTGGAGCGGCAGGGACGAGCACAGATCCCAGAGGACAGATGAGATGTCTCCAAACGGGGAACCACCCCCCCGGAGGTCGGGCAGGCAAGGCAAGCACGGCTACAGTGTAGCGAAAGCTCAACGCAGCAGCGGGGCAGGGAAAAACAGCGTTGGGATCCTGGCGTTGTTTCCAGCAGAAAAGAAAAAAAAAATGGCCGAAGAAAAGAACCAGCAGCTCCTTTCTCTGCAGCTTCTCTCTCCAAACTCCGAACTCCGAACTCCGAGAGCCAACTGACCCCACACCCAGGTGAAAACAAAGGAGTAGCCAGGCCCACCCCACCCCCAAATGGCAGCTCTTTTTGTCTTTCTTAAGTACAGCCATTTGTCCCCTAGCAACATGCATATGGGAAAAAAATTCCTTTAACAGAAAAAAACCTAGGACTAAACTAAAACCCCAACAACTGTGTGAGAAACGAAGCCCACTCCTCTTTTTGGAGTTTTATAAACTTAATAAGGGACAAAAGGGGACAAAGGTCACTTAAAGCAAGAGCCCACAGTGCTGGGTGCATTGCTCATAGCCAGAGGCACAGCCATTTACACAAACTTCCCGGCTGTATGCTTTAACATCCTGCATATTAATAAACTACAATGCAGATGCATGGCTTTTCTCCGAGAACTAATTTACATTTTTTTTAGAAGGGATTAACATAGTTCCTCCCCCGACCCGCCTTTCAGAGCATGCGTAGATGATCATGAGGGTCCTCAGGGGTCCTCTCTGATGAAGGCTCCCGTCCTCCTCATATCTTGAACTTTTCAACTTTGTCTTTGGAGCATGCTCAGTTATGGTGTTCCTGGGTCTTTCTGGATCCAACCGGTTTAAATTCTGTACTTTGTGGTTAATTGGTTTCACTGTTGCCAACTTCTCATTAGTACATCCTGCTGCTTCCTTTATTCAGCTATACTTGTCTATTTTTGCAATTATTCACCTGGCGAGTTTCCGTTTATTTGAGCATTAAGCGATGAATTAACCATACACTCGCTATTACATTGTATAAAAAAGTTATCATTCAAATTATATAGGTATAAAAAGTTATGATTCAGATGATATAGAGATCTTATAAATCAAGCTATATGAGCATCTTGTAACTTTGACCCAGTTATAACGTTAACTAGTTATTATCTGCATAGCAAAGTTATTCTTAACATGTTGACACATAATATTTCCTAACATATTCTAATACATAATATTTCTTACATTTCACTACCCACGAAAGCCAATGCTATAATAGCTGTTTAGCACAACTACAGGGAGAAAATGAAACGGACAATGTTTCCTTTGTAAAAATATCCAGCCTGGCTCACATCTGAGGACACTCCCATCTATTGCAACACTTTGCACCCTCAGAACATGTACTTGTGTAACATGTGTAGCCTTGACAATATCACAGCTGCTGGGGTCTTCAGCGAAGGGACATGGGCCTGGGAGACCTTGCTCTCCATGGGCACTCTGCCTGTTGTCCATATGGAGTCGATGAGGCCCGTGGCAATGGCTTTTACACTGTCAGTTAACAAAACAATTATTAACCACTGTTACTTATCGGCTGCACACCACACACACCTCCCTCTTTACCAGAAGCACTCACTGTGTGTGTCAGGTTCTGTTAATACAAACGAAGAGGTTAATTCAAAGCACAGGTAAAACCACCTGGCAAGAGACTAATCCTTTTATTTGCGGACGACAGCAGGGATGTGGTCAACGTGCATCAGGACAAATTACAGAGGCCTTCAGCAGCCTGCAGAGCTGGTTCCGGACACAGCAGCCTCACCCACAACAGTGCTGCCACACCAGAACCACAACCTACGGCCTTGTGGAGGGTTTTAAACGCACTTGGGAGCCGCAGTGCCGCCCATGCAGCCTGAAAGCCCATGCGAGGGAACAGACGAGGCACACGCAGGGCAGGACACGGACGGCTCTTGCCCGGCAGCGCCCGCCAGACCCCGGCGGCACCGCGGCCCGGCCCTCGCCACCTGCCAGGGGCCCGCGGCCGCGTTCCGCACCCCCGGCCCGGGCAGCGCCGGCTCCCAGCCCCGCTCCCGGCACTGCCCGCGGGCTCCCCGCTCACCGCCGGGCCGCTGCCCGCCATCCCCCCGGCCCCGCAGCTTCCTGCTCCCGCTTCCTGGGCACGGCTGCGGGGCGGGGCCGGGCACTCACGGCCCGGGCGGGGCGGGAGCGGGGAAGCCCAGGGGAGCCATTCCTGAGCTGCCCCGGCCGCTGCAGAGCCGCTTGGGCGGGCAGATCGGCAGCTCCCAGGCTTGTTGAGTTGTGCCTGAAATGGCTCCTTCCCTTTTACCGAGGCAGCCACAGCGAAAAACTCTCTCGTTTTCATACAGGATCCCTCCGGGTTTTGTCAGACAAGGACCCTTTTCTGCTGGCGAATTTTTCGGGGCGTTGTGCCTCCGCAGCTGGAAGCAATCCCTTGGTGAAGGCTCTGGAGCACAAGTCTGATGAGGAGCGGCTGAGGGAGCTGGGGGGACTCAGCCTGGAGAAAAGGAGGCTCAAGGGGGACCTTCTGGCTCTCCACAATTCCCTGAAAGGAGTATTGCCACCTCATTGCTGGCATGGTTGCCACAGGAGTTCAAGGCCATTTGGGAGCGTTTCCACCCGTAACCGAGCCCCAGTGTCCCCTCATAATGAGCGCAGGGTGAGGGAGGAGCCGCCATTTTAGGGCAGTCTGTGAGGGGCAAGTGGTCACCCCCCGAAGAAATGGGGGGGTGGGAAAACACCCACAGGTGTCAAACAGCCACAAGCTTCCCAGGTGAGGTGGGACCCTGGCAGCCCCCAGAGCGATGCCATCTCCTCTGGCCTGAGGACAAACCCCGGCATGGGGTGACCGGAGACCGCCAGCTCTCAATGGCTCTGGGCCTGGGCAGAGCAGGGCAGGGCTGTGGAGGACATGGGGGCCTCTTGCTCCTGGAGGAAATGTGCCATGGCTCTTGGAGAACTGGAAGTCATCACTCACAGGTCATCAGAAAAGGGATAATTATCACCCCCAGCTCAGCCTCCAGACCAGGGCTGACACACAGGACTCTCGCCATCCCCTCACGGTGGGGTCTTGGCTGGAAGGATCATGGCTCAGGTCAGGCCTTCAGGTAGAGGCTTGGAGAACCATTCAAGGCACAAAAGGGTCAGCAGCCCAAATAAAAGGGAAGAAAATTGAAAGAGCAGGCACATTTATGAATCGTACCGAAACCGGGCCAGGAGACACTTCAGAGACAGAGTCAGAGAAGTGGGTATTTGCTTTATTCGGCGCGCCGGCTGTGTGGGGATCGCTCCTCCAAACACACACACCTGGTGCTCCCTACAACACAGTATTATGGGTTAAATTATGAATATTCATCACATTCCTTGGGACAGGCATGGTTATACAAATTATTTCTCGGAAGTCATTAATATCATTAGCATATGGGTCACGCATGCGCTGTGTGTCCTGGTGGTCGCACTGGAGGAAGGCCTCTCCTCTTCCTCGGGGGTCTTTCTGATGAAGACCAGTAGTCTTCCTCACAGTGCACTTTTCACCTTTCTCCCTGGGCATGCGTAGTCCTTTGAAGAATGGTTCAGTGGTCTCTGAGATAATCCTTGTGCCCTCTATCTTGACAAGATTAGGGTGAATTTGGCTTCTTAGGCTTTGTAATTAACATCTGCTGTCTGAACTAACATTTGCTGTCTCCCAATACTTAACCTGTGCTTACATGAGTTAGTTATTGACTGCCCCTTCCTCATTTATGAAAAAGTATGTTTTTTTCCCAAAGCCTGTATTAGTAGGTCAGGGCAGTAGACAGAAGGTGGCACAGGTTTGCAGCTGGCACCTGCCCACAGGGCCAGGGAAGGCACCTGGGTGCTTTCCTGTGGCTAGACTGGTTACTGCACTTTCCATCTCCATCAGTTGTTTTGAGGGTAGAGAAAGATATTTTGGGGGCTACAATGAGCCCAGCACCATGGGAGCAACTCCAGCATCTCAACATTTCCCGTGGGCTCCATGCCCATGGCTTATGAAGCTGCAGACCCAGCTGGTCAAAGGCCCAGCCCTGCCTCCCATTTCAGGGGAAGAGGAAGAGTTTTGTCAGGGCTCAACCTGAAATGACGTTTTGCCATTTCTGATTCTTCTCCCAGCATTGGAGAGGAGCAACATCTCTGTCCCTGCCACCTGCTGGCCCTTGGAATGCACACATGAGCCCACATATCACTTCAGGTGAACTCAAGTGGCCGTGTCAGTTTGAAAGGGCGGCTGTTGTTTCACTGTTGCATTTCTTGGCTTGTTACAGCCCCTCCTGCCTGTACTACAGCCTGTGCTTGAAGACACAAAACTGCCATGATGCCTGGAGAAAAGGCATCAAAAGCTTGACAAAGGCTGAAGGGAACACTCTGATTACCCCTTTTCCCAAGAGGGTTCTTTAGCTGAAGTTGCTAACCAGGACCAGACTTGACACCCTGGCATGGGTTTGTGGTTCTTTTATTTCTCGAGCCGTCAGTCCTGCGTGGGGCTCGGTAATCGGGTGCTGCAGAGGCTCCGGCAAGGCATCAAAGACGCCTGCCCTGCACCCAAGGGTGGCGCAAGATCTCCTCCAGCGCTGGCCTGTCCGCGGGGTGCTTGGACAAACACCAGCGGATCAGATGTTGGCACTCTGGGGAGAGAAGCCAGAAAGCGCCGGTCACTTGCAGAAGGCTCCTGCCCAGCTGCTCCCAGCGCCCACAGGGCCCGGGCCGTGCTGCGTGTGCTCAGAGCTGTGCTGGCCTCCCGGCTGACTCTGCCCTTTGAGGACAGTGGCACGGCAGGACACGCGCCACCTCCTTCAGCCAAGCGGGCCACACCGACCACGTCGTCATGGGCTGCCTCCTGCGGCCAGCCCTTGAGGGCAAATGGGCCTCCCGCGGAGCTGCGTGAGGGCCACGCTGGGCTGCGCAGTGCCATCTGCCAAAGCCTGCCTTCTTGAGGCCGGACACCAACCTGGAGAGACCTGCTGCCAGAAGAAGAGCTGCCCTGACACGATGTCACAGTCCTCCTGGAAGGGCATGTTCCCACAGACCATGACGTACAGCAGCACACCCAGGGACCAGATGGTTGCCGAATGGCCGTGGTAGCAGCCAAGGCAGATCCACTCGGGTGGGCTGTACATGTGTGTTCCTAGGGGACACAGGCGGCGCTGTCCAGGCGCAGGCTGCTGGCTTCCAGAGCCTGGTGCCAGCCTCCTGACAGAAGCAGGGGCTGCACCGGTGGCCACAACTTCCCGCCGGGGCCACCCGGCATCCCCCAGCCAATTGGCCAAAGCCAGGAAACCATTCTGCAAGGCAAACAAGGCCAGCGGAGCAGCCCAAGCCCTTGCGGGCCTGCCAAGCCGAGCGGCCGGGGCCTGGCTTTGGCAGCCCCCCTCTGTGGGCAGGGCCGGCAGCCGGCTCCTGGGGCACAGCATCTGCCCCGTGCCAAAGGGCAGCCGGCAGCCGGCTGAATGCCGCACCCCGCAGCCCAGGAGGGAATGGGGCCGTGCAGTGCCTGGCACTGGGAGCAGGGCCCGGCCTGTGGGCTCACCGGCAAATCGCGTGAAGGCCTGCTCCTGGAGAAAGGTGCCGCAACCGAAGTCGATGAGCTTCAGGTCGCCACTCTCCGGGTCCACGAGGAGGTTCTCCGGTTTGATGTCCCGGTGCAGGACGCCGCAGGCGGTGCAGTGCCGCACGGCCTCCAGCACCTGGCAGAAAAGCCAGCGCGCCATCTCCTCGCACAGGAACCCCTGCTCCAGCAGGAAGGCCAGGAGATCCTGCGATGGCTCCGGACGCTCCATCACCAGCAGGAAGCTGTCAGGCAGCTCAAACCAGTCGAGGAGCTGGATGATGTTGTGGCAGCCAGAGCCCACCTTCTCCATGAGCACGATCTCCATGGGAACACGGGTGCCGTCGGGCTGTGAGGAGGAGACAGTGCCTCCAGCAGGCCTGATGCTGCCCTGTGGCTCCCCTGCCCCGTGCCTGGGATGCCCCAGTGCCGCCTTGGGCAGCCCCCCTGGTGCTTGGGCTTCCTCCCGCCCAGGGGATGCTGGGGGGTGCCCCCCTGCCCGGCCCCACCACCGGTGTTCGGCATCCCCGGGCCCGCCATGCTCCGGCTCGCACGCTGAGCCCACGCCCGCTCCCCCCACCCTGCGCCGCCTCCCGCCCCCGGGGCCCGGCCTTATCCCTGCCCGCCGCGCCCCGCTCTGTCGCGGTGGCCCCGCTCACTCACCAGCTCGTACCACTGCAGGACGCTCTCCCGGGCCACGCGTTTGATGGCCACCTGCAAGCCCACGAGAGACGGGGCTGAGCTCAAGCCCGCCCCCGGCCCTCCTCCCGCGCCCCACCGTCCCGGCCACTTACTGGGCTCCCGTCCGAGAGGCGGATGCCCGAGAAAACGGCGCCGAAGCCACCGCTGCCCAGCTGCGGGCCCAGCTGGTACAGCTCCTGCAGCTTCTTCTTTTGCCCTGCTACCAAGACCGAGCCATCAGCCTTGCGCCCAGGGCCCCCCGGCCAAGTGCCCGCGAGTGAAGCGGGCCGAGCCACCGCGGGCCACGTTGCTCTGACCTGCTTCCTGCTGCGCGCCGGGCAGCGGCCACCGCCTTGCAGCCGTCGGGCTGGCGAGCGGCAGAGCTGGGGCAGGGGAGCGCGCAGAGGCGGCTGCAGGAGCCGGAGGGCAGCGGGGCAGGGCGGCACCGTCGCTGTCCCCGGCGTCGTGGGCTGGACTCTGCTGTTGAGGACTGCCGGGGCTACAGCCCGAGGACTCGCACAGGGGGGTGTCAGGAGCAGCTGCAAACCAGGGAGGGGTTTTTTGAAGCCGTGGCATCAGAAGCACTGGAAACAGCCAGGGACACGGCTGCTCTCAAGGGCCCTGGCCTGGCCTGGGGATGCCCCTCAAGAGCCCTGAGGGAGCCTCAGACAGCTCCTCAGAAGATCTCACCTGCTACCAGAAAGGCCTTCCTGGTAGTCGGTGGCCGTCTCGGAGCAGCTTCCTGGAGATGGAGAAACCTCCTGGGTCTCTTGAGGGTCGTCTCCGCCACCAGGCACGGGCTGTTGCCAGCTGGCACAGCCGGCACAGCGTCCTGGGAGCTGTGGGCCGGCAACTGCTGGCTCCAGCTCACTTGCTGCTCCGCCACCTGCTCCTGAGAAGGCTCCCTTGGATCGGGCTGGGCTCCCACTTGGACTTCTGGGCTTTCCCTGGCCACATCAGTTGTCAGGGTTGCGCCCGTGTTGTTGAAGTCCGTGAGTCCAAGGGAGCTGGGAGACCTGTCCACAGGCTCTGCACCTTCTGAAGGCTGACAGGTCTCACTGAGCGTCTGTGGGGGATGGAGGCTGTCAGAGATAGCGGAGGCTTGTGGCAGGATGGAGAATCTCTGACAGCCTGAGCTTCTTGCCTGGATGGCGGGTCCCTCATGGTGTGCCATCCTTGCAAGGGTTGAGGCTCTCCCAGGGATGGAGAATCTTGCTGGGAGCAGCCTCTTGAAGGGATGGAGGCTCCTGGAGGAGCTGGACGAGCCACAGCGGGGCAGGTGGCCTCGCTTCACCAGCTCCTCCAGTTCTTTCCACAACGCCTGCCACATCCCAGAGTAGAGCGGCACCCATGTCCCATTGCGAGCCCAGAGCAGCAGCATCAGTTCCTGCAGCTCCTGGGCCACTGCCACGCAGGGGCCGCAGCTGCAGGGGCTGTGCAGGGGGCTCGCGGGAGCACGTGGCCGCTTGCAAGGGGTCGCCCGAGGCCTGGAGGACCTGGGAGCCACAGGGGCTCCTCGCTTCCTCCGTGAGCCTCTGGGCTGCACCCCAGGGCGCTTGCGCCTCTTCAATGTCTGTGCCTGCTGCCTCCGTGGTTGCCAGTGGCCAACGGCCCACCAGACAGCCACAGTGGCCAGCAGCAGGACAAGCACAATCACCGGGACAACACCATCACACATGGCTCCGGCACGTCCCATCGCGACTGCACTGGCAGCTGCAGGTGCTGGCCTGTGTTACGTAGCGACTGCGCGGTGATGTCACAGTGCCGTGGGCCAGGACAGCCGTGTGACATCCCAGCCCTGCCTCTCGCCAGCGCTCAGCCCCTTTGTGCCGTCACAGCCCTGTGCCCACCTCAGGGATCAGCAGAACCAGCTCATCTCTGGAGATGCACGTGGCCAGAAAAAGCCTGGCAGTAAGAACAGGAGCTCAGCCTGCTGCAGTGAATCGTTCCCTGCAGCAAGTGGCACATCAGGAAGAGTGCTGCTGCCACCAGTGTCAAGCCCATGGCTCCCAGGACACTGAAGCGGTACCAACGGGAAACACCCACTACTCTGTGCCTGAGAAGATCTTCCAGAGACAAAGGGAGTTGAAGTTCCTGTGTCTCTGAGGAGCTCTCCTGAACTGGCTGTCGAGGGCAGGAAGAGTTTTCTGTAACAGCTCACCGACTTCTGTGTTGCCTCTATTCTAAATAAATCAGGATTTCCCAAGGAGCACTCATGGCGCTCCCACTGCTTTGGTTTTGACGGGCATAGGGCTCCTTTTATCCCAATTGCTGGCACACGCTGGGTTTAGATTCAGGATGGGAATGTTGTGGATCAAACAGGTGGTTTGGTTTCTGCTGAGCAGGGCTTGCCGTCTCCAAGGACTTTGCAGTGTCCCTTGGTATAGTGCATGTTTTCCACTGGGAAGGGAGGGAGGAGTGTTGAAGACAGAGGCAAAGAATGCATTAAACACCTGGGCTGTGTCCCTGTCCCTGTTTGTGAGGTTACCATCCACATCCTGGAAGGGGACAATGTTATTTCTACAATGTTTTTTTCCATTAATATATTTAAAAACACTCTTTTTATTGTGCCCCACATTTCTGGCCACCTTCCTCTCCAGCTGAGCTTTCACTGCACCAAAGTTGGCAGTGGCAAGAAACATCTCTGTGGAAGGAATGAGAAGGAGGTGTCTTTACAAATTATCTGTGGGCATGATGGTAGATAAAGCCAGATACTGATAGGTGAAAGAAGCAAAGGGAGGAACCATACATTCCATAGGAATTCCACTAATTGACACAGACTGTTACTCACTCAAGACTCTGCTAATCCCTGGATTTAGAGAAAAAGAACAGAGATACGAGGAAAAGAATGGGGGTGGGGGAGTACACATTAGAAAGGGGGTTTGTATTAAGCCATTCGGGAAGTCTGTACCTCTCAAGTACCTCAGCCAGTGGGGAAGGAGAGAGGGAAATGCAGCCGGGAAATTAGGAGAAAAAGGAAGCTGCATCCTCTAACAATTTGAGAGATCCCATGGGAAATGCCCATGACCTCTCCCTTTATTCGAATAAAGTAACAGGACTGCTCTGTCTCTTGTTTGGACATAAACCTGTGGTGTTTGTGGATTTTCCTGACATCTGTATTCTTCTGCTGACCTTGCTTCCACTGGGCACACAGCTTCCTTTTCCATCTCCTTTCCCAGAGATGCCTTCTGCCTTGCCTGCTTGGCTTCCGACATTTGGGAATCGCCTGCTCCTGCGCCCTTAGGAGGTGATGTTTCAAAATTGACCAGCACTGATGGACCCCAGCACCTGCAAAAACATTGTCCCCGGAGACCCTGCTTACCAGTTCCCTGAGTAGTCTGAAGTCTGCTCTCCTCATGCCCTGAGCTGAGGTTTTGCTGGCCCTTCTCCTCTTGTCAGAGGTTTGAAACTCGATTTATCTGTGGTTGCTGTGGCCAAGACGGCCGCCAGTCCTCACTTGGCTCAGGGCACGTGGGACTCAGACGGCGGCCTGGCTCCAGGGGGGCTGAGCTGGAGAGTCCTGGGCTGTGGGGGGCTCCCCCCTTACCTGGGAGGAGGCTCCCTGGGGAGGAAGAAGGGTCTGGCATGAGCCACAAGGCCCCTGGCCAAGGGACGGTAGCAGGGGACATGTCCGTAGCGGATGCTGTCTGGGAGGAGCTGTGGCAAGGAGTGGGTGTGGGGCTGGGGGTGTCACAGAGCTCAGAGAGGGTGTTCCCCCAGCCCAGCAGGCAGAAAGCCCCTGGCTCACAGCAGGAGCCAAGTTCCAGGTCACCAGGAACAGCCCCCTCCCTCACCAGTGCTCCCAGCCTCCCACAAAGGTTGGTTATGCCCATGGGTGCTGCCAAGGTTCTCCATGGGAACAGGGCTGGACACCCTAAAAAGGGGGGTCAACACCCCAGGGGCAAAGCCAGCGCAGGGGGGAATGAGTGGGATGAGTGTGAGAGGACCACCTCTACCCCTCCCATCCCGCACCAGGGAGCAGGGACCTTCCTGGGACAGCTCCAGGAGGATATTCAGGACCATCCTTGCCTGGGACAGGGCTGCCAAGGAGATCCAGGAGGGATCAGTGTCCAGCTCTGTGTCCTGGGACACCCTGCTCCCTGTTCCCCACAGCCCTGATTTTCAGGAAGGAGCCACAGGAGCCTCCTGGCCATTGATGGATTTTTCTTTCAGGAATTCACTGTGGAGCTCGTTTCTTTTTTTCCTCTTTCTGAGCTCCTGTAAACACGGCATAGAGCTGGAAGGGGCGGGGCGGGGCGGGGCGGAGAAGACCCAGCTGGGGAAGTCTTGAGGGGTTCTGTGTCTCTAGCACCCTGCTTTCCTCCTCTCCCTTTCGTGGAGGTGGGGGCTGGGAATGGAGAATCTTCCCCGGGTGGCCGCGGTGCCCCGGATCCCTGCCCTGAGTGGAGGGACAACACCGGGCGTCTCTGGCCTGCCCCACGCAGCCAGGGTGTCCCACAGAGCTCCTCCAAACCCCTGCTCTTGGCCGCCAGGGGCCTAATTGGTGACGTATTAACGAGGGACGAACTAAGGGCGCTAATTAGGGAGGGGAGGGCGGGGAGGGGGCGTGGCCAGGGCCTCAGCGGCGCCGAGGGGGCGTGGTCGGAGCGGGGGCGGGGCCAGCGCTGAGGGGAAAAGGGCGGGAAAAGGCTCGGTGCTGCTGAGGGGAAGCGTCGGGAAGGAGGGGACAGAGGGATGTTGTTGGGAAAAAGGGAGACACAAGAGCTCTTGGGGGCCTGAAACCACTAACAGTGGTGGAGGAGAGCCCAACACACTCCTCCTATGTATCCCTATCCTTTACACAGGGGAAGCCGTGGCTAAAATCCAGGAAAAACAGTGCTGTGGATCCAAGGAATCAGAAGCAGGATCTGTGTGGAGGGTGCCCCTCACGGGAGGCACATGAATCGAACTGAGCGAGGCTGGGGCAGGAGGGTCACGCCGAGCAGAGAAGGGGGACCCTCTGTCCATGCCAAGGCCCAGGGCAGCCCTGTGCCGGGAAGCGAGCAGGGAGCGGATCCTTGAGCTGCTGCACGTTCGCGCTGCCCTCGCTCAGCCGGGAGCCCCCTCGTTGCCCAGGGGGAGCTGGTGGCAGTGGGGAGTGGGAAAGATCTGTCCTACACCTCCGTGGACTCCGATGCCGCGTTCATGGGCTGCGCCAAATGGCTGCCCTGTTGGGAACAGAACCAGAGACCTCCATCAACATCCTGATTTACTGCTCCAGAAGAAGAAAAATCCCAAACATTAATTCCAAGGGGGATAATTGAATATCTCCTCGGCATCTGGAGATCTATTACCTGAACCCAGTCATGAGTTTCCTTCAGGTCTCCTCCCTCGGGACCAGTTAAACAGGAGGTGGGGTTAAACTTCCCCCCTACTTAATTCTAAATCCTCCTGTTCCATGAGAGGCTCTTTTGGTCAACAAAGCCTTAACTTGATGTGAGGCTTAAGGGTTAGAGAGCCTCCTGCCGTCCTCAGTTACCATGAAAGCCGTGGCTGCACAATTTTGCAAACAATGGGGCCACTCCTCGCCGAGGGGTCTAACATTTCAGAAGAATGGGCCATCGGTCTTCAAGTACCGCCCCGTGGTGTTCTTGCACTAGAACTCCTCTGGCGTGGTCCTGTTCAACATCCACATAAAATGCAAATACTTTTTCCCTGTCTGGAAGGGCTAGGGCAGGAGCCTCAGTTCATCTGCTTTTTAACACTTTAAAATTCTGCCAGGTTCTCACCTTGAAGGGTAGCAGTGTTATAGGGAGACATCCGTGGCTCCAAAAGACCTGCCTTTAACAGGGACTCAGTAACAGGCTGTAACCCCTTCCTTCCCTCCTGAAAGAGGGTATTGCTTTTTAAACACCACTTGTCCTGGTGGCTTCAAAGTGATTTGGAGAGGTTCCATATCTAATTTTCCACATTTCCCTGGGACTACCCACACTTCTGCGTTTACTTCAGCATAGGCCTTCTCCAGCATTTGACAGACAGTTACAGCAGTGGTAATCCTTCCTTATCACCTTTCACAATATTAATTTACATTCCCAGTTTAGCCATCAAATCCCTTCCCAGTAAATTACAGTCACAATCAGGAACAAACAGAAATTCATGCCTTTCAAACCTATCCCCCACATTTACCAATAGTGGTTGAATAAAATGCACCTGCTCCTCTATCCCACTTGGTCCCTGAATAATCAAAGAACTTCTTGACAGTTTTCCCCCTTAGGCCTAAAGTTGCGAGTGGATCGAGAGGTGCCGTGTGTCCCAGGGAACTGACTTGCTCACTGTCCGCACCCACCCTGCCTGTTAGCAAGGGCCCCAGTGTGGTGAGTCCCTGGTACGATGGCAGCCCCTGACACCCCTAACAATCCATTTCCATCAAACGGTGGCTCTGCGGTCACTCCCGCATCCAGTGTCCTTCTGCCCTGCAGATGGCACTGATCCCTTCGCCATCACGGTTTCGATCGGCTCTGCTCTGTGCTGCCCACCCCATCCCCTGGATCCTGGGGGTCCCCTTGGTCCCTGAGGTTTATAACCCAAATCCTCCACCCTGGCCCCACAAGCCAATCTGGTGCAGGGTCATCTGCTGGATCCCTGCCACCTGTGTCCTAGGGGCTCTTCGTGTCTTGTACTGGGTTCCCCTCCAGTTATGCCAGGGTGGGACTGTAGGAACAATACCTCCTTGTTTTCCCTGCCCTGGAAGCTGGGGATACAAGGGACCTCCTACTTTGTGCCACTGTCTGCCACTCCCAGGGCCACACAGAGATACCCAGGGACATCCTGGAATGACACTTCCTTGCTCCGTGGTGGCTCCCAGTGTCTTTCAGTGGCATCAGTAGGAGCTGAAGATGGCCTGGATGCACTCCCCAGCTGGTGGTTTGTAGGTGCTCCCTCACCCTGGGCCACCCATCTTCATCGAGGGTGTCCCCAGCACTGTGGCACTGCCAGTATGTCCTGTCATCCATGCTGGAAGCCAGCTCGTGGATGGAGACCACCATGGGGCCCCAGGATGTCCGGAAGTTGCCAGGAAGAGGGAGTGGGCTCCGGGCTGGGTGGTGGGATGCCCAACCCCACTGCCACAGCCCCTCTGGCTCTCACCTAAAGGTTTCAGGGTTCTCCTCTGCCACCACCTCCAGCACCCTGAGCAGCATGGAGCCACCTGGGACACTTACTGAGGTGGGGTAGTGGAAGTATTTTCCCTGAACTGTGTTGGCAGAAGAGGAGGGCAAGGATGTGCAGAGCCATCTGTCCCAAGGTCATGGCTGTGGGGACAAGAGGACAGGCGGGGCACATGGTGGGATGGCACCTGGCACCACCTTGCCCATCCAGGGCACCCTGAGAGCCAGCAGTGCCGAGCCTGCAGTGCCTGGTCCTCTGAGACCAAGTGCGTGGTCCTCCCTTTCCCTTCCCAGCCCCTCATCTCCTCCCCTCCCTGCCTTGCTGGGCTCTCCTCACTGCCTCCTCTTTGACCTCCTAGAGCAGCCGCTTATGGATGGACTCTCGGTGGTGACGCCCGGACAGGTTCATGGCAGGACGCTGGGGTTTGGCACCTTGTCGGGATTGAGGGGTCCCTCCAGGCACTGAAGCAACTGGAAGACCAGTTGTTGCGGGGCCACTGGAAGGACAGGTGTGACCACCATGTTTGCACTGGGGGCGGGAGGTCACTGGGATCCAGTGTCCATGTCCTGTCCGCCGTCTTTCTCCCAGCTTTCTGTGGGTGGCTGACGCTCAGCTCAGCCCTCCGTGGCTGTGCAGCCCACCGGGGCCAGCAGGACCACGATGCCCAAAGCCATGGCAAGCATCCTCTCAGGACAGGCTGACCCACTCAGGATGGCAGAATCCTGTGGGAACTGGGCTCTCTGGGCATCCTCTCTGCTTTTAGCTGTTGCCAGTGTCCTTGTCCCACAGACCCTGGCTCTGCCAAGTACCACCGACTTCTCTGGGTGCTGAAGGGTGTCCAACGGGGGAGGCAGAGTGGTGCGAGGGACAGTGATCTTCCATTTGGGATTGCTGGGGACAGCTTGGACCAGAACGATATCCATGAGGCTGTGGCATTGGATGGGATTCATCCCAGTATGTCCCAGCAGGAATCCCCTAAATCTACCCAAGCTCCTGAAAGCCCAAGGAGGTCCATGCTGGCTCAATGCTCTCCAGCTGTATGCGACTTGACAGCAAGGGCTTGGACTTTCCAGGAAACTCCAGCCCTCTTAATCTAATCTTGATAGCAGGAAAAATGATGGAGAAGGTCATACTTGGCACTACTGGGAAGTGATGGAAGGACAATGCCAGCGTCAGCCGTGAACAGCATGAAATAACAGAGGGAAATTCTGGTCTACCTGATTGATTATCCTGCTGCCATAAGGTCACCTGTCTCATGGGTGATGGGAAGGCATTGCAGGTTGTATTTCAGGATTTTAAGAGGCGTTTTGATCCTGTCCCTCACAGAATCCTTCTGGAGCAGGTGTCCAGATGTGAGATGAGCAGGGACAAGGTGTGCTGGGTGAAGAACTGGCTGATGTACTGGTTTTCAATGGGATAGGATCCATTTTCTTCCCAGGAAGTGGGACAGAGCTGGATTTGGATTCAGGATGGGAATGTGGTGGATACCACGTGGGTGGTTGGGATGTTGCTGAGCAGGGCTTGCCCTCCCCAAGGACTTTACAGTGTCCCATTGGACAATCCATGTCCCATGCTCTGCCAGCAAGGAGGTGACACCATCATTGTTCCCCTCCTCATCCCTTTGTCCTACTTAGACAAGAATCTTCCACCCACTCTGCTCCAGAGGGCCCTCAAGTGCCCACAGGGAGCCCCTTTCTTCCTCCTGTGGCACTGGAGAGCGCTGGGGTGAGGCAGGGCTGTGACGGTACAAAGGGGCTGAGCGCTGGCGAGAGGCAGGGCTGGGATGTCACACGGCTGTCCTGGCCCACGGCACTGCGACATCACCGCGCAGTCGCTACGTAACACAGGCCAGCACCTGCAGCTGCCAGTGCAGTCGCGATGGGACGTGCCGGAGTTAGCCCTGGGCTGGGAAACAAAAGACAAGAAGTATTTAAAAATCATCCCTTTCCTTGAGGGTGTCCAGGCCTGGGAGTAAGCCCTTCCCACCATCCTCTTGGCCTTTTCCCAATCTGAGTAACTCTGGAAATGTACATCCAAACCCATGTTAGACAGATTGGAGTGTGTTCTGCACACCAAACACCACAGCCCCAAGCATCCTGAGTCTGAAGATGCTCTGGATTGCAATTCACAACCTCAGTGTACTCTGCATGGTAAAGCCTCCTCTGAGAGAAGAAAACATATGACAGCAAGAGCTGTCCTAGCTGACCCAGCCCTTGTGGCAGCAGTGTCGCTGAACGGGGTCTCACTCTGCTATTGTAAGATACTACAAACCAAATAGTATTGGGCGAGCTCCAAATAAAGGGGTTTAAAAGTTACTTTTAAGTCAGCAAAAAGGTCTCTGCCTGGGACAATTCACTGAATTCACTGCTATATCCCAAAATCTGTTTCCAAGTGCATAAAAACCTACATGAAAAGAAAAACACAAAGCTTCCCACATGTATTTTATACTCCATATTGTATTTCCAGCACACATTTCAAGACAGTTCACATCAGAATGAGGTCACTCAGTGCCAGCACAGTGTTAGAACAAGCACATCAGGAGACTCACTTGACAATATTCACTACAGACTCCCCATTCCCATCCCTTCATCTGCAGCATCCTCATTTCTCACAGACACTCAATTGACTCCCATTAGGAAATGGATTGCTGTTCCCAGAAACAAATCTCCGGGGTGCTTTTTTACTCCCTGCAAACAGCAGGAATGATTGAGGGCAGCTGCTGTCATAGGAAAAAAAAAAGAAGATTGTGGTCAGACATCTTTAGCTGTGAGGGCTTTAGTTTCTACCTGCCATTCCTAAACAGCTCTGCCTTGGTACTGTCCATCTGCTTCGAAATGCCTCAAAGGTGTTCAACTCCATCTCTTTGGATCTGGCACCCCCCTGCTCTGACAGGAAGCATTGACACCACAGCAGATGAGCACCTGAACAGGTGCAGGCAGGAACACATGAAGGCCACCAGGGTTTGCAGCACAGCTTATTGTGATCCATGGCTTCAGGTTTTTGGTACAGATTCACTGCAATTTAACCTAATCAAAAACATCTGGCAAGACTAAATCATAACCCAGAGAATCCAGTGAATCACCTGAGTGTTTTCTCAGTCAGTTCAGTTGAGTTTTGTGGGAGAAAAACTGTATGTTTGAACCCGTATACAACCCTGTTCCAGTGATTTTTGCTTTTGTTTTTGTCCGTGACAATGTGGGGGCTTTTGGTTTCTGGCTGCATAAATCCCAGGTGATATCTGAAAGAAACTTCACAGTTTGGGGCTTCTGGGAAAGACAAATCTGCCTGGATTTATGTAGCCAGAAACCAAAACCTTTCCCCAAAACACTTAAATATATTCATATAATTATTTTATATAAATACAAACATGTAAATAAATGTAACATAAACAAGATATTAAAAATAAATTAAATAATATACTATATTAAAAATATACTATATACAAAATATAAAAATGCATATATAATTTATATATACTCATCTATTTAGACTATGTCTATGTGCACTTACTATATAGAATGCCTATTTATACTTAAGAGATCTATTGGCATGTATCTGTTTAACTTATATTAACACTCATACAAAACATGTATTTAGACTGTTTAGACCTGTGTATTTTGACACTTCAATATCAGACTTCTCTATTCTGACTTAGGTATCTACTTACATCGCCCTGCTGACACTGTGAAATGGATGATTTCCTCAAAGAACTACCACAGCAGCTGGGACCTGCACCTGGTGCTCCCAAGCTGCTGCTGGGCAGTGCACACGTGCCAGGGCCGTTGGGAGGCAGCAGCAGCCACGGAGAGCGCCACTGCAGTGCTCTGCCTCTCAGTACCGGATGTTTCCTACTGGGTGGCAGCACGAAGTTTAAAAAGCCATGGCAAATGCGTAGCCACTGTCAAGTCACTGCGCATCCACACATTTCTTAGTTGCAGTACCGCTTTTAGTCTGCAGGTGACACTACTGAGTCATTAAAAATAGTGTACATGCATAATACCTCGTGCTTATCACCAGGTGGCAGCAGCGATTTAATTCCCAGGCAAGATCTCAGACGGTGTTTCAGTGACACAAAAAGGCTTTGAATACTCAGAGCTATTTCTATTGCCTTCACAGAGATCATATTTTCTCCCATTTTCAAGCCCTTTATTATTTAATTTAGATATACAAAAGTTACATTTGCACTTTCAAACCCTATATATCTGTATTTAGAATTTCTTATTCTCTAACATCCTGCATATAAAGCAGTAGATACAGGGTTGTATTTGGAAATCAATTTTTATAAGTTTTTTTTCTCTATATAAAAATATAAGAAAAGTTACCATTTTAAACTGCCCTGACCACTACTGCTAATCATTAACCCTAACCACTGACCTAACCACTGACCTTAGAACTACCCTAACCACCACTCTTAACCACTGTGCTAATCACTACCCCTGACCACTACCCTAACCATTACTCCCTACAACTACAGCCAACCCAGCAACCCAGTGTCTTGTGGGCAGTTCAGGTAGCACCCAGGTGTCCGAGGTCAGCCAGAGCCATAGCTCCTGGCAGCTTTCATCTGGGAGAAATCCTCATTCTTTCACAGTTCTAGGAGGCAGAATCCCACTTCCAGCCACAGGCACCTGGCCATTCAGTGCAGCTCTTTTCCCCAGCAAGGAAAGCCCGATTCCCGAGTGTCTTCGGGGCAGCTGAGATACAGCCCCTTAGAGGCCAAGACCAGTGAGACCTGTCAGTCCTGTCAGCTTCCATGGCACCCATGACTGAAAGTGGGGTTCCATCTCCTAAAGCTGCAAATGTCTGAAGATTGCTTCCTGGAGGAAGCTCCACAACTGAAAAAGGACTCCTCGGTAAGATTGCAAAACACTATTCTTTAATTTTAATGCACAAATTCTGTTCTTTTGTTGTTACTTTCAAGTTTCCCTGACTCAAGGGAGTTCAAGTCACGGACAGGACTTCACTCTGCAAGCTAAACTAAATAAGTTGTTAAAACTAGGCTTTTTAGCAAACTGCAAATAGGAATTGCCTTCTCCAGAGTATTTCCAATGTCTTGGCTTTTCTCTGAATGCCTGGTAGGAGTCTGAATCCCCACTTCTACACATTTCAGTTTTCTGGTACTGGCAGCCAAGTAATAAGGTTTGCATGTGAATCCCCTGCAGAGAGTTTGGTTTTGAAGCTTTGAATTTGAACTGATACCTGTATTCAAGTCTCATTTTGTAACTCACAGCATCCTGCTTACACATTCCACACAAGGAGAAGTTGCAAGGCTCCTTCCCTCCCCCACAACACTTTAAAAACAGGATGAATTCCAAGTGTGAATAATTGCTAGATTATTTAGAGTAATTAAGATTGTGTTTCTTTCTTGAGGTGTTTTATATCATATTATACTGCTGTAATTTTAGGGTATTATTTGTGATGTATTCCTAGTGATGCTAAAACATATGGTTAGGTGCCCTTTTCAGCATTTCTACTCATCTAAATAAATAATTCAAGGTGCCAGAGTCCTTCCTGTCAACTGGAGAAGATGCACAATCTGTCAGAAGTGGCTTTCTCAAATTATTTGCAGTAAACAGTGTATATTCTGTATCTGGATGCCTTCTAGCCTTACTTATAAAAGAAAATTATTTCCCAGAATCCCCAACAGAAGCATTCAGCAGCAAACTATTTTCTAGATAGTTGATTTGCCACTATGTTGAAAAATACACGTGAACAGAAAGCCTTTTACTTAGGCTGAGATTGGCTGACACTCACTGAAAGCCTGAAGAACATCATCATGGCTTGAGAAGAATACAGAAATCTGGGGGGAAAGGGTGGAGAAAGAGACAACAGTTAAAAGAACAATTTGAGGATGTCCTGGGTTGCAGTGTATTCTATTCCCATCCTCATGAGCTGTTGAAACCAGGTGGGGCAGTGTTTCCTTGCCTCCTCCCCCCAGTCTATCTTCTGTTAATGGCCCATCATTGTCCTGCCGCATGACTCATAGATAACTCTCTCTGGACTATCTTCTGTTAATGAGCCCATCAACGCCTTGCCTCATGACTTATCATCCCATTGTGAGATGCTCCACCCAGAGGGAGGAACCAAGCATCCCATCCTGGATATAATCTGAGATTCCCAACACCACAGACATCCTTTCCACTGGATTTCCAGAGGACAGGAGCTATACAGCTACCACTGGACCTTCTGAGGAAGAGCAGACCCTTCTGCAGGATCACCGCTTCAACAGAACCACATCTACCACTTCAGGAGGACTGCAGCCACCATCTTATTGGACTGCTACCACCACCCTGACTAACAGGATGTCAGGTTGTATCCTGACTCTGTCACTTTGAACCAGTGTTTTCTGCCTTTTTTTTTTTTTTTTTTCCTTATTTTCCTATTAAATTGTTATTCTGACTTGGTGCCTCCCACTGGTTTGTGAAGAAAAATCAGAGGTGTTTTTCTCAAATTCCTGTGTCAGATAAATTCACAGTTAAAGGTGACGCTGCTACCATTCACAGGCTGGCTGGTCCTGCCTCTTCCTAATTACAATTTTCAAAAGGAGTATGGTAGTTCTTAGAAACACCATTAGTAGCCTTAAAGTAGCTTTTATCAAGCTTGAATTTACATTCAACATCCAGCATGTGCATTCTGTAAGTGCACATTTACAAAAATCCCCTCCTGTCAGCTGTTCTCCCTCTGCCCAACCTGCCCCCCCCCCCCCCCCCCCCCCCCAAATGTACACAGCATTTTTTGTCCCTAATCAGTGGAATAGAACCATCTCTGTCTTGGAATAAGGGCTACTCTTCCGTGACAGAAATACTGTACAGTGTATTTTCAGGGGAAAGAATTATTAATTTCTGTAGATCATTTCACTATTGGCAGCTGGGACTTTAATTACAGAGGCAAATGCAAGCAAAACACTTGTTTGTCAAGAGTGAGAAAAAATAAATGTTTTGCCCTGAGGGCTGATTAGATTCACTATTTTAAGAAAAAGTATTCCATTAGAACTGTAGAGTGGAAAATTGGGGAGGCAAAATCAATTACCCCTCATGGAACATTTCCAGGGTGCTGCCTTTTATTTTGTGACAGTTGAAAGTACCATGAAATCTTCAGTACCTATAGGTGGTCAAGATCTCTTGCTGTATCACCCTGAGAACTGACACTTCTAGAAGCAGCTCACCCCTCTTTCATGATCTGTTTCAGGAAAGCTTAATACCATCTGATTCTGTGCCTGGCTTCCCACTGTGCCAGGATTTTTCTTAGAGATCTTCCATCTAGGAATGCAGGAAATTTAATTCCTTGTTTTTCATATTAGTGATGATTATCTACATTATAGTTGAATTAGATTTAAAAAGGAAGCAGCCACCTCCTTCAAAAAACCATACATGTACACCTCCTCCCAGTTCTGGATTTTACATCTGTGGTTTCAATTGCACCATCACTTTCCTTTTAATTGATGCTTGGTAGTTGCCATTGCTCTTGTCTAATCAGTATTTGCCATTTGCTTTCTTCCTGATCTTCACTAATATTCACTGTGCCAGACCCGTTTCTCTGCTGCCTTTTAGTCATTTAATGTAAGAGAGGTCAATGCAATGCAGGGTTAAATAACTAAAGAGCTGCAAGACAGGTTATCATTACTGCAGCATGGCCTGAGTGTAGTCAGTTCTACCATCCTCATGTAGTTCAGCACAAAGCGATCACCAAGAAGGAAAACACAGATTTGAGATCTGTAAGTTTGTGGCACAGCACAAACTTACAGATTCAGGCCTCCCTCCTGGACTGCATCACCTTTATTTTTAAAGACTTACAGAGTTCTGAGACCGAGCTACATGCTGATTATCAGAAAAAGGGTAAGAAAAGTAGTAAAAATACAGAATTTCCAGTTACCTTGTAGTTAAAGGGTTACAGGGTTACATCCTCACTGCTTCCTTCTGGGTGTTATAGCACTTTACCAGTTCTCTTTTGTTGTTGAGCTCTTTTCACCAGGAATGACTAAGGAAGGAGGTCTATAAGGGCTTTTTTGACAGTGCTGATTTACACGAGTAGAGATACATCCCTTTCAGCTTCTCTGGCCAGCTGGCTAACAAGTCACCAACTCTCTTCAGTAGTTTCGGCAGCAATGAATTAGGGAATCTTAATTAACTAAGGGTGAAAATGAGGGTTTTGATGAGGTTTTTTTCCAGCACTTGTTCTTATGATAGGCATCCCAATCCATGTGAAAGCTTTTCTTGGCTTGGTGAATACAATTTCCGTCTTGAGAGATCCTTCATGATTCCACTCATTTCAGGCATGCACACAGGAAGAGTTAGGATCCATTTGTGGTGCTGTCATTTGTGACCAAGTCAGAGTGTCAACACCACAGACATGTCAAATTAAAATCCATTTCCCCTCTCTTAGCTTGTTACAAGCTGCAAAACAGTGGATGAAACTTTCCAGTTAATTGGCAAACTCTGCATGGAACTGTATTGTAACCTTGCAGAGCTCTCGGGAATGATATTTTTGATGTTTTTAAATTCTTAGAATATCTTTGCACTGGAGCATTAGGGCTGTAGTTGAGCTGCTCTAAAAAATGGTCACATCAACTGATCCAGTGGCTGCTTGTGGTTTGTCTGAAGTCTTTAATCAGTCATCCTGAAACTACAGGGATAGTGACTTCTTGTCCTGACTGTCTTGAGGTTGGGAGGGATTTTAATTAGAATCCAGGCTATGAGATGTTGGATTTTTGTGATTCTTTTCTAATCTTGCCATTTTGAAATGTCCAGTTTAAAATAACACTATGATGAGAATAATTATTTTCTTTTATTGTTATTGTTGTTATATGTGTACCCTTAAATTTAGTGGATATTTTGGGCTTAGTTATGGCTGAACATCATTAAAAACAAGACAAACCTCTCAAAAAAACCCAAAGAACCAAGTAACCTCACAGTTTTCTCCTGAGAAACCATTGGTTCATATAAAAGTAAAGTAATACTTTGAGGTGAAGCACATAAGCCACCTCTCTGTGGTGTATTAGGACTTGGCAGTTCCACAAATTCTCACTTGAAATCTCATTTTGACTGTCTATTATAATAACATTAAAAGCCTTCCATTTGCTTTTCAGAAAGCTGAATGCAGTGCCAGTGCTAGCTGAACTCAGCAAAGAATTTAATACTCCCAAAAATTGGGCAAAAGAAGGAAGATTAATTTGAGATATCCCCAGTACAAAGCCAGTATCAGTTGGCCACAGTTTTTTTAAGGTCTGTGTAGAGAAAAAGGCAAGTCTAAGATATAGAAATATTCTATTCTAGATGTGGTTCATCTTACCTTGCAAAAGATACCTTAAACTGGTGGCAGGAGCCTCACTGTGGAAATCTCATCTTTTTAACAGCATAACCAGGTAATCCAGAAATACCTTCTGAAGTGCTGGGTTCAGCTGCAAGATACCAAGTAACAGGTGAGACGACTGGGTGTAGAACCTGCTCCAGTGGGTAGGAGTCGTACATCAGCAGGACAGAGTTACAGCCAGAATGGGTATGGTTTCTGAGCAACCTCAATTACGAGTTAATGACCCAGCATTACATGGTCAAATGTGCTCTAAATTAGTCCAACTCCCTCTCCTGTAACACAAGCCCAGTTCATACATGTGGTACATTTACTGTAAGCAGGAGAAATAGTACACAATGCTAAACATTTTGATTTGTCATAATTTTCCTAGAAGAATCAGAAATTGAAGTGACAGTTTTAGTGTCAAATGATGCAGTGCTGCAGCCAGAGGTTACAGATGGCCTGGTTGAAAACTCTCCTGAGGAGGCTGTTGGCAACAGGCAGAATGGAAGAGAAACCACTTTCAAACAAGCACTTCAGAGATAATACTGAATTAAAACACAGAGCCATGGCAGGGGTTCAGAATGGCTTTTCACAATCTTTTATCAGTTAGTCATTCAAATATTTTGATGTAGAATCATGTACATTCAGTTTTGAAGTACATGTGCTTGTCGATACCTGAGTCAGTCTGCTCCATAAAAATAGATCATCGCAGGAAAAATAAAGGAGCAGTGTCCCAAAGGTGGCACAGTGGTGGAATTGCTGCATCCATAATGGACAATTAATGAGGGTTTGATCACGTTTTATTAAAAGTTTACCATCAGTACTCTTCTGCTGCTGAGCTGTTTGCATCATTTCACCTTTCACTCATGCAGGTCCATATTTCTACAGCTTGGATGGGGAACAGGGAGTGAAAACAGGAGCTTTCAGTTATAGGAGACCTTTGAGTATTGAAAAAATCCCTGTCCACTCCCCTCCCCTCAGTCAAAGCCCAAAGGGAGGATAGAGATTTCCTCATGCTCCAGGTGCCATCCTGTGAGGAAGAGGCAAAAGACCTAGAGCTGAACCACACAGGCTGTATCAGCAAATGCCATGTTCATGCATCTCTCTTCTTTCAGTCTCGGTTCGAATTGGACTTGGAAATGACAAATACCAAGTGCAGATGCCACAGTCTCTCCCACATGAATCTCAGAAGAACATGCTCCATTCTATTCTTTACTCCTAGTTTAAGTTCAGTTGTACTCCAAAGTTTGAGTGTTATTAGCACATTATTAAATCATTATCAAATCCATAAAAATCTTTGAGAGTCTGGTAGTCTTTCCCCATGTATAAAGTTAATTCCAAAAGCCAACAACTTAAAAAAAAAAAAAAAAAAAATTTACAACCTTGGATCTGTCTTAATACCAGCTGCTTAAATGAAACAAGTCTTTTAAGTATAAAGTAATAGATGGGTACAATTTAATGGCAAACTACTCATGTCTGTTTACAAGTAATTTTGATATTGAAAGTAATCTAAAGCTTTACTCTATCTTAAGTATTTCTGCACTTGTCCTGTTTTTTTAAGCATTCCCATACTTCATTTTCTTACAAATCATTCTCTTTGCTTTTTCTAGCTGTATTGTATGTCTAATCAGTGTTAAAATGGGAAACCTTTATTAATCCTGGCTGCCTTTCTCTGAGTGCTCAAGACAGCCTAAAGCAGAGGAAAATGAAAGTCAGCTTTGGAGCTTAGAACTCCAAGAGACCTTAAATTTTTACAAAATTCTTGTTTAATTGTTCTCATTAAATATGAACAATCTCATGAATTGTCAAGAGGGTTGTTAGATATGAATGAAACAAATTAGACATCAAAAAGAAGGAGGAAAAACTCAGGAAATGCAAGTTTCAAAAATTAGGAAGATTTACATGATCTCAAGTGTGCAGTAAAGATACATAATTGAAGTTCTCCACAAAACCAATAAACAATGACAAGAAAAGAGAAACCCCCCACAGCATACAAGTTCTGGCTGTTAAGCTTTAGTCCTTCAATTCTTTAAAGGTTTGTTGCAGTAAAACTCAATTGGTGTGGCATTTTGTGTGCTGGCCATCCCCTGATTATTCGTTGCAGTAAGATGTGAAATTGCCTGCACCAGCACTTAGGAGTTTTTTGGGAACATCTAGAAAGAGAGCTGGCATCTCCTTAAAGACTTTTTTCATTTAATAAGGCTTTTTTTCTCATCTAATTCTAACAAAGTCTCTGTGTTTTCTTTCCTTTGAGCTGATCAGGAAATTCTACATATCCACCCTGTTTACCAGAGCACTGCTAACAGTGAGGCATTGACATTTGCAAAACGGGGAAAGGAGCTGGATTACTTTTTAAGGTGCAATGACAAACTGTAAGAAAATGCTCTGCTTTTACTTGCAAGATGATTTTGGATTCTGTGGGTTGGAGCATTGAGTGTTTACTCATACAGCTGTGATGTCGAAGAGCAGGGCTACATCA
This sequence comes from Corvus hawaiiensis, assembly GCF_020740725.1. NCBI lineage: Eukaryota > Metazoa > Chordata > Aves > Passeriformes > Corvidae > Corvus > Corvus hawaiiensis. Next base: position 94,372,252 of record NC_063213.1, on the reverse strand, counting down.
AACAGAGGAGGAGCCCCAAGCTGTTTTCCACACCAGGTCAGTGTCTGAATAAAGACCAACTGAAGCCTCCTCCTCTGAGGAAACTTCCTGGGTTGTTTCTTCTCTCAGGGTTCAAGACCTACAACTACATGAAGCCATTGGATTTTTAGGTGGCCACCCCTGCTGAGTTCAGAAGGATGTTGAGACTCCTACTAAACATAAACTCCTGCTAAAACATATCCACAATTAAATTTTTTTTTACCTTGCATTCCAGACAGGAATTTTAAAGAGGTGCTGGTATTACTGATTAAAAAAATACATTTTCAGCAGCCTGTAACAGTCTTTGTTGTTCAACAAACTGTTTCAGTCTGTGCCCCCTTTCCCTTCAAACTGTTCTGCCTCACAGCTTTTCCTGAATGTGACCATTACTCGGGTAAAATAAAATCGTCTTCAATCCTGGAGTACATCTAAGCCTCAGCAATACCTACCCTGGAACATCTTCTGTGAACAATGGGGTTTTTAATTGAATTAGTGAGAAGTAAATAAAAAAAATTAACGTAGATATGAAACTTGCTCGAACTTATTTTTTTATTGATACTTCTATCACCTGGTGAGTCAGGGATCACTCACTTCCCATGTCTGAGTGTAAGACAGTTTATGTTTGCTCTTTGCCTTGTAATAGTAAATCTGCCACCTCCAAAGTTCTTACTCAAAACCTTCACTTTGATCTTGGAGTTAAACTATCAATTGCACAGGTATTTAATCTGTTTTCCATTACAGTGATATTTTTCTTTGTCCCAATTCTGATTTTTAATGGCTATTTAGGCAAAGTAAACTTCATATTTAACTAAGTTTTCTAGACAATGATTATCAGATAAAAAGAGATTAACTCCCTGTTCCTGATGTAAACATTGTTGAATTGTGTTACAGAACAGGGACTCCTGTTCCTCAACTGATGGAAGGGGTTGTATTTCTTTAAAAGGCTGAAATAAAATGCAAATACAAGGGTAAGAAAACTTTCTCTATAGTAAATCATTTATTAACCATAGCGTAATAACATTCTCCAGAGAGTGAACATGCCTTCTTCGGCCAAATGAGATGCTTTTCCTTCACCTTCCAGGTCCTATTACAATCCATTGTCCATGTCATGAAGAGAAAAATGAGAATGTGTATTTTAAATAGATACTTTCCCAGTGACTGACAGGTATTTGTTATCTTACAGATCCATTTACTGAGGAGCTGATGATGAAGTTGCAGATTGTGATGCTGTTGTTGAAGTAAGGTTTCTCTTTCAAATGTGCTAGTTACAGGCACATGTAAATAGGATTTAAAAGGCATGCAATGACTGGGAACAATGGGAAATGCCAAGAGAGTGGAGCAAGGCTTCTCCTGTGCCTATAACACAGCTCATGTTCTCAGCAAAGCCCGTTCAGCTGGAGCGAGTCTCGTTCCTTTGTTGGATGTGCTTCCCCTTCCATGGGTTTTGGCCAAAGGAGAGCTCTTCCGGTTCTGTCGGCTGGGGCTGCAGTGACATCTAGTAACTGCCTGGCTAATTACAGCCAAGACTTTCACAGCTCTGTCCCATTAGCTCCAGCAGTGAGGAATTCCTACAGCAGGACTTGCTTTTTCCACTTCCAGATATTGCCTCCCATCAGAGCACGGGGAAGAATGTTCTCGAACACCAAGAGGCAAAAAGTGACTTGCTCAAGCTCACACGCTCCTTAGAATATAAAATCATGCTTTGAATCAAATTTTAATTAATTAATAAACATGTCTCTTCTAAATAGACCTTCCTGCTTTTTTTTAAACACCGTCCCCCATCTAGCTACTCTGCCAAAAGAACTACATCTAGTACTTACTGAATGGACTAAATTTACTTCTTATTTAATATTGAAGAGTTAACAATGCTATAGATTTGACAAACCCATCAAAAAGAAAACTGCTTTTTCATCTGGATTGTAAATAATAACTAATCTAAGCAAGCAGGACTCGGCAGGTTTTGCATGATTTGCTACCAGTGACTTGTAAAGGTTTTCCACATCTTAAAACTTACCAACAGTACTGTAAGGATTACAAAATTCTCATTTTAAGCAAAAAGACACTGAGGCACTGGAGTTCTTAGAAGTTTATGTGTAATGAGAAAACCATATTTACACCTTGTACTTTCTCACAGTAATTCAAACTGTATAAATGAAGGCTACATCAATAAGTAAACAGTCTTTAAATGCTGAGGAAGCTGCTGTACCCTCAGATGGGCAGCAGAACCAAGTTCAGAAGGGGTTGTGCAGGTACCTTGGAGAGCAGAACAGCAGGATAACAGTGCAGATAATTGTCAATCAAAATAATTATTCGGTGATTTTTCTCTATCTCCAAGCTTAAGAGAAAGCAATGGCTTTTCATCTTGTTAACTCCACTAGTTTTTTTTTTTCTTGTTGATGAAGAAAGGAATTCTGAACCACCCTTTGTTCTTCATTTACAGGTCCTGAGAAAAACAATTATAACTCTCATGACCTTAGAATTCCCCCAAGAAGCCTTTGTATCAAGTACCCTTTTCACTGCTTTTTACTACTTCTACTTTTCTCCTACTTTAACTAAAGCCAAACCAAGTGTGTTTATGTCACACAGTCCTTTTTGAACTTCTACTGTTGTCTTTTAAAGTCCACTGATAGCTAATTACTTTCAAAGAGCATAGGTCAAAGTAACTAGTAGTGAAGTCAACGTGGCATTTCTGTTGATTATGTCCCAAAACTGCCTCACCTAATTGGAAACAGTTGGCTAGTAAGTTGAGTTTTTAACTAACCTCCTTTAACCTTTAAAATCACAAGTTGTGGAGAGGCCTGTGGTCCCCTGATGTGCGTCTGGAGTCACATTTAACACTGACATTCTTTGCTTCTGAGGTTTTTTCTGATTAGAGTTTGAGCTTATAAAGTGACGTGATCCTGTCCACAGCTTCCAGCCAAGGGGACCAGAGCACACGTTTACATCTGTGAACAACACATAGAATGCTTTCCCTCAGCTGGAGTGGGATGAACTTTCAGGGAAGTTCTTGTATTTAACATTCTCTAACAACTACCATGACCTCAACAAAGTGGGGATTTTCCTTTGTTTTAAAAGGGAGAATGTAGGCAGAAGGAAAACAGTGCTCAGGTCTTGACTTGAATGCTGACACACAGAGATGAACCCATGGAAAGCAACTAGAAAATATTGCTGTTGTTTGGAAGTAAAGCTAGGAAAGAGCCTGAAGGCTTCACTGCACTGTACAGTAAGAAACCTGGAACATTTGCATCTCAGCAAAAGATCAGTACAAATTTGCTGTATAAATTCTTTCAAACTTCTTTTTAAGGCTCAGATTTGAACATGAACTTTTTGAATTCTTGCCTGATTTACACGTTTCCTAACTTCTCAATTACATGAACTTGAAACATATTGCTTAATACATTACAATTCTTTTTATTCTGTGACAAGACAGTATAATTTCGTGAATTTTAAGGGACTTAATATTCCCTATGCTGCTGGTTAACACCATACTGGTTATTGTCCATCACTGGAAACCTGATCCATATGTGGCACTGTGCTCACTGGTGTTCACATTGGGCCTCACAAACTTACTGCATGAATTAGAAGGTAACTATTAAGCATGAACTCTACATGATAATTTGACTGATAACCATGTCAGATGAGGAGCACCCAGCATATTTGATTATTCCTGAACAAAATTACTTACTGAGCAGACACCGCATTCACAGAACATTGGATTTTTCCTTCATCCCACACAGATTAATACCTTCTGGGTCAGGCTTATGCCTGGCTTCTGGGAATGAGGAAACAAAGATTTTGTGGTGACTCGTTTTGCACAAACTGTTTGTTTTCAGAGTAGCGGTTTTTACCATGGGGCGAAATGAAAACAGCTGCCAAGTGCAATTTGGTTCAAAGAGGCAGCGGCCACTGGTCGCAGCCCAGACACGTCCGTGGCTCTGCGAAGCCCTGACCTCTGTTGTGCTGCAGTCCCTCAGCACATTTGTGTTCTGAACATTTAACACTGAATTGTCACCTTCACAAACACCACTGTGTTGGATCTGAGTGGCAAAGAGCAGCTCAGGCCAGCAGGCTCCTCACTCTCTCTACACCCTGCTAGCTACAGCTTGTAGACAAAGCTGCTACATGCCTTTAGTAGAGCTGAGCGTGGCACGCTGGATTCTGCACTGTGCTTTAGGGGTCCCAAATATATTAGAGTGCTTCCCAAACACTGTGGATATTGGGGCTATCTCCGTGCATGGCTACAGGTATTCAATGCAGATGATGACTAAGTCCTAAGCAGCTTAGGTCTGGTTTTACCTATCAAGTTGAGGGAATTAGCCTCTGAGGGCAGGATTCTGTTCACCTGCCATGAGGTGCGATGTAGACACTGCAGCTCATCAAGCTGCCCCAGTCTCCTGTTTTTATTCAGAACAGGGAACTTTAGGTCACTGTTCAGCTGACCCAGTTTAGATCTGCCAGTGCCCAGTGAATGCATCAGAGCTGACTCAATGGGAGCCTCGGGCTGCGCCAACAGCCCTGGCTGACTCAGGTTTATCAGATGAAGCCCAGCCTGGGGTCTGGATGTGGTGTGCTGCACTTACATGTACTATAAACTGCTTCTGAAAATAAAAGGGACACTTCCCTTCCACACCCTCACACTAGCCCATGATCCAGGGCTGATCCATGGGCTGACGGGCAGCTCACCTGCCAGGGACTAATTTTAGAATGTCCTAGTTGCCTGCCTTGGAGGTGCTGCCTTCCTTCTGTCTGATACCTTGGTATTCAGCAGGGAAATTAAAGGGGATTAAAATAACGAGGCCGTTTTGTATCCTTCTCCAGTTAAACCCATTCTGAACCAGATGTCATGGAATTTTCTAATGAGTCTCTTAAAATGAGTGTGCTCAGTTCAAGTTTAGAAGAGTTGATAAAAGGTAGACATTCTTCATGCCCATGGAGAAAACGCCTCTGGTTACTACAAACTGCGCTTTTTCCCAAAGGCCACATTTCTTTTGGATTAAAATATAAATAAATAAAGCACATTCTGATCTTCACTGTTTCACATCGGTAGTACAAGCTTTGATAGGCTTCCTTTGAAGAGAAGACACACACCTGAATTCAGGTCAGGTCATCCTGAGAGGGTTTAAGCTCCAGAAGGAAGAGGACTCCAGTCTCCTTTTCCGTGCTGCAGTGCAGTGTCGCTCCACGTTATTTCTGTTGCTGTTTGCAATTAAATGGAGCAGCCCTCCCTGAGATCCTCTCACCTCTTGGGTGAAAAACAAAAGAAGAGAAAAAGAATTTCTTCCTTCAAAGCATCCTGAGAGTTTCTGCTCCAGGTGCCTGCCCTGTGCTCTTCACCCAGTCAAAGACAAACCCAAGCGAAACCTCATTGAAATTTAAAAGCCATGTGGATGAGGCAACTGGGGACATGGGTTAGTGGTGGGCTTGACAGTGCTGTGGGAATGGTTGAACTCAATGAGCTTAGAGGACTTTCCCAACCTAAACAATTCCATGATTATGTGATTCTATGATTATGAAATCTCATCTCTCCCCAGCACGGTGGGAGAGCGGGGACAGTGCTGGTTCTGACCCCAGGGAAGGGAGCAGTGGGTGTGGACAGCTCCAGGCTACTGAAGGGATGGGGAAACCCCAAAGAAGAGGGAGGTGAGGAAACAGCACGAGTGACCGAGCGACCGGTGCAAGCAGGGGAAGCCTGATGTGTGGGAAGCGCTGCCAGGCTCACTGCTCTTGTGCAGCAGTGCTGGTCCAGGTCAGTCCTGCAGCTTCCCTGCAGCCTGGCCAGTGTCTGTGGTTGTGTCCAGTGTTCACTGCTCTGATATGAGCCGTGGGATGAAGCAGGCGCAGCTGGATAGCAGCCCCATCTCCCAACTCTTGGTGAGAAATTTCTTGAGGAGGAAATTCTTCCCGAGTGTGGGGAGGCCCTGGCACAGGTTGCCCAGAGAAGCTGTGTCTGCCCCATCCCTGGAAGTGTTCAAGGCCGGGCTGGATGGGGCTTGGAGCACCCTGGGAAAGTGGAAGGTGTCTCTTGTCTGTGGCAGGGGGATGGAACTTGATGAGCTTTAAGGTCCCTTCGAACCCAAACCATTCTAGGACTTTATGAAACGGAATGCCCCGAATGCCTGTGCTTGCCTTCTCCCAAAAGGAAGGGGTCTTGGAACCTGTTCATGCCATTGGAAATCTCCTGAAGTGCTTTTCCAAGGACTCTGCTCCACCTGACATCTTCACTGAACTCTGGAGTCATCCACAAATAAATGAATGCTGCCCATTCTCCTTCATCTTCTCCCTCCAGCCAACACTTCTGAACAACCAGTGGAGCAGAGACATCATATCCATGGGACACACAACCAAGAACCACAAGGAATCAATACAACATCCCCCTCACCTGGGCACCTTGGAACTTCCTCTGCTACAGGCACGTAGGTGTAATTTCAGGCAGGTAAGTGTCATTTCATCTTTATATTCATGACTTGTTGGGGACATAGGGAAAGACAAGTTTTGCTTTTCCCAATTAAAAGGAAGGGAAAAAAAATAAAAGGAAGAAAATAAGTGGGAAAGGAAATTTTATTTCCAAGCTTCTAAAAGGATCTTACAAAACACAGAGAGTAATAAAAGCGCAAATATATATATATATATGTATATATATATATATATATATAATTGACAGGGTCCTGTTAAGCAATTCTTCACATTATCTAATGGTGATAGAAGATACCACGTAACCATATATGCATTTCCCCATAATCCTGATCACTGCCGACAGCTCACAAAACTCTTCTCAGACAACATTTCTCCTAGACTGTACAGATTTCTTTTCTCAAAAGCAAAGGAGGAGGACAAAAACCAAAGTAATCAAGAAGAAAGAAAAAAAAATTCTCTTAAGCAAGGTCTTCCAGGTTGGGCTGGGTGAGAGCCAAGCTTAACACCTCCTGCATGGCTGTGGGACCTCCTTCCCAGGCTCTCCATGGCACAGAATTTCCTCCAGCACCTATTACTCCCCACCACCCCAGCCATATGCCCCGTGTTACCCTGCTCCCACCCCGCCCAGGGTCTCATCACTTCAAAGGAGCCCCAACCCTGTCCAGCTGCATCCTCAGCGCTGCTCTTCCCTCACACCTGCCCATCAATCCTAACCTCAATCTTTATTTTTTAGGACTTCCTAACACATCTGCCCATCCAGAAGGAGTTAATCCCAGACCTCCATCCCCACCAGCAGCACAGGTTCCAGCTCAGCATGCCTGCTGCTATTTCAAGCACCCCTCTGCAGCAGGAATTCCAGCTGCTGGGGATGGGAAGGGATTCATGCTTGGCTTTTCAGGATCTAGCTCCCACACCAGGAAGGCACAGACCAATGGACAGAACCAACTGCTCCAAATCAGAAAGGACCTCAGGAAATAAAGGCAGGGAAAGCTGAGAGAGAAAAATGGAGCCGGGGCAGGTCGATGTGCTCCAGATTCTTCCTCACCCTGAAATGTCATGGCAGCTTTTGGAGGTTGCCAAAAAGTAAACAGAAACCCAGTGGTACCTGGTTCCCCCATCCCACCCCCCAACAGTTTCTTAAAACACTTAATGTCCAGCTTAAGTGAAATCAACAGATTTTAAAATCCACACAGGTGTTAAAAATGAGTTACAAAAATTTGCTTGTTCCTGTTCTTGCAGCAAAACCAACCCCAACTCGAGCCTCAGAGGCAGAGGGCTAAAGGCAACGTCTTGTGTCACCCCCCTTCAGAGGTCCAAGGGGCTCTTTGGATCCCATTCCTAGCAGGGAACCTCCGCTGAGGGCCTAACAACTCTCACTCTCTCCAGGCATCCTTCATCCTAGGGATGCTGCTGCACACAGCTGATGGAGGATGGCTCAGCCCCAGGCGCCCCCACTCCTTCCTGCACAGCTCAAAAGCCAGGCAGGGGATTACTTACACACTGCCTTCCTCCTTCTCCTCCACTACACCCTACATGGGAAAACAGGCAACCACACACACCCCAGCCAGCTGTGTGAAAAAATGTATATATTCAGCACGCACTCGGTACAGTATAGCAACAAAAGCTACCATCGTTTCCTTAAAAACCAACAAACCACCAACTTCAAAAACAACCAACAAAGATTCCAAATCCTCCCCACCCTACAGCACTGATCCTTGGCCTTCTGGCCCCAGCAAGCCACCAGTGACAAGTGACTCCAGCCCCACACCATCCCTGCCTGGCAAGGCACAGAGGGTGGCCCTGGTTCTCTGGGAGCATCTCCTGTCTCGGCACCCAACTCCTCCTGTGGGCTCTGGGCTGCTGAGGGTGGTCCCACCAGAGGAGCTAGGCCAGCAGTTTGCTCCGGTGCTATCCCATGCAGTTATCTGGGGGACACACACACCAAAGAAAATGGGACAAGCTCTGTCTGCCAGAACAGGGAAGTCACCACAGCCTCACTGGGGTTCAACACACCCCTAGGAATGTGCCAGGGAGGAGAGGGGGATTCCGTCGCTGATCCTGGAGGCTCCATGCTTGGACAGTGTCTCTGCTGCTTTCTGCTGGAGGTGGGGGATGAGGCCGAAGAGAGGGAAGGAGCTGCACAGTGGTGGGGCCGGGAGCTGGCAGGGCCTGCGCTGCTGCACACAGAAGGGAGGTAGATCAGCTTTGGAGACCTCTTGCCTGGGAGGATGTCTTCTCGGACACCAGCTCCGTTTCTGGGGGGGAAGAGCCTGCTGCAGGGCCCTGAATGCCTGCGCTTGCCTTCTCCCAAGGCAAAGGTGTCTTGGAGCCTGTTCATGCTGCTGGAAAGATCTCAAACTTGTGCAGCAATTTCCCTCAAAATTTTTTAGCCCTGAAACTGCCTCCACGGCTGCTGCAGGCAAACCCCCGGCAGCTGGGGACAAGCCCAGAGGTGACGGCAGCGACATGCGGGGCAGGAGGGATCCGGCTCCCTCCTCTTGCCCACCTGGTTGGACCCCAACCCTGACCCCAGCCCCTCTCCCTGCCCTGCCACACCGCTCCCGCTGCCACCCCTGCCCCACACGCTGTGGGGATAGCGTGTGTGATGCTCTCCGTCCTCCCCCCTCCCCAGGTCCCCATCCCCAGCATCCCCTCTGCCGTTAGTCTTGCTGCTCGTTCATCTCCATGTCCGACACCAGGATGTTCTTCTCGGCAGATTCACTGGGGTTGGCGGTGGTGCGACTGTAGCGAGCGCTCTCGAAGGCGCCGCGCTCCGCACTCTGTCGGCGCTTGTACAGGAAGATGACGACCCCCAGCACGGCGCACAGCACCAGCGTCGACAGCACGACCACTGCGATGGCTGTCGTGTTCTCTGGCAGAGCTGCAGGGAGGAAGGGCTGCTGAGAGGCAGACAGATGGCTCCTGTTCCTTCCTCAGCCTGCAGGAGAGGCTGGGGCTGGTGGGGCTCCAGCCAGACCCAGGTTTTTGGGCAGGATCATTTAATCATAGAATGTCTTGAGTTGGAAGGAACCCACAAAGACCACCGAGTCCAACTCCTGGACCCGCACAGGACACCCCGAGAATCCCACCCTGTGCCTGAGAGTGCTGACCAAACACTTCTCGAGCTCTGGCAGTGTTGGGGCCGTGACCACTGTCCTGGGGAGCCTGTTTCTGTGCTGTTTCCCCTGTGGTGGGTCACAACAGGACAGGATGGAATGAGATTAGCTCAGTTGGTTGAGCATGATGCTAATAACACCAAGGTTGTGGATTTGATTCCTGTATGGTCATTCACTTAAGAGTTGGACTCGATCCCTGTCGGTCCCTTCCAACTCAGCGTATTCTTTGACTCTGTGAATCTGCTTTGGTGTTTTGGGCACATCCTGTGCCCTTGGCAGAGCTCCTGGGACTGGGCAGACTCCCTGGGTCTTTCCTATGTGTATGAATATTTAGCAGCTGCCTGGGATGGATCTTTGGGATCCTACCAGCAAACATGGTGGCCATCCCCCAGACTGACCAAGCAGTGTGGGCACAGGAAGGAGAGTGGCAAGCGGCTCGGAAGACACACACCTCCATGGAAGGATGGCTCCTGCTCCTGAGGAGTTCTAACTCAAGGCCAAAGTCACTTGAGAATGGCATTCCCCACCCACATAACCCACTCCTTTGGTTATTTACACAAGCCGGGCTATGGCACAGGCTCCCAGTCCTGGTTTCCAGTCCCAGTACTGTGCCCAGGCTGATGGTACCACTCACCTGCCCTGGAAAAGCTGCTTTCCTCCACTGCAAAGGTAACACAGACAGGTGAGTGCACGGCCACAACACCCTCCCATCTTCCCACCACCAGCACCACTGGACCCATACACCACACTGCTCCCAGTGCTGCACCACGTGGGCAATGGGCGATGCACAGCTAGGACGGTCCTCTGGCTCTGCTCCACCACTGCCCCACCGGCCTCATCCTGCCCCAAGGAGCTGACCCAGCCACTGAGACATGCACAGCCCATCATGGAGCCCAATGGGGACCTGCAGACCCCAACACTAACCCATACCATCCCCTGCACTGGAATTACCCGAAACACATGGTTGGTGCTGCCACTGTGACAGCTCTGCTGTGCAGCACCCTGCCCAGACCCCCAGCTCACCCTACATCAGCCCAGGAGCCTCGGGGAGCAGAGGGAGCCCTACCTCGGGGGATCTTGCAAATGACCCCCATGGTTACGTTTGTGCAGGAGCCTAGGCGCCACACGCCGTTGCTGCTCTGGATCCAGTAGCAGCTGTTCTGGCTAAGCATGCTGGGCCCCGTGTCGTGCTGGCCCCAGTTGGAGTAGTTCACGGCAGTGTTGTCATGCCAAACCAAGGTGCCACCTGGGAAATGGGAAAATTAGGCTTGAGGAGGCTGAAGGAGACACTCCACCTTTGTCCCAGTTCAGAAAGTATGAGGAGGTGTGACGGGGCTCTGGGCAACCTGGTCTAGTGGAAGGTGGCCCTGCCCATGGCAGGGGGTGGGACTGGATGGCTTTAAGATCTTTTCCAACCCAAATGATCCCGTCATTCTGTGATTCTATGGTGGGGAGGTGTGATGGGGAGGACCAGGGGCTACAGCACACCTTCCTGAATCGGAATGCTCCAGTGTCTTGGAGAAGGCTTTGGGTTTCGTACCCCACCAAGCCAGAGGAGGACACAAATGGCATGTCCAGCATGGCCTGAGACACCAGTGAGCCTGGTCACACTATGGCATGAGCCCCCCTCACTGGTGCCACCACCAAGGGTTTCCTCTGCTCACTGCAGACTTGGTGGGAATTCATGGAGGTGCCTGGGGATGTATCTCAAACCTCATTCCTTCCTTTGTACCTTTGGGGTTGAAGGTCATGCCCAGCCAGGCCCCCTTGGAAAGGCCCTCGTATGCCTGGAGATGCTCCCACACAAAGACATTCTCCATTTCATCCTGGATGGACAACACTGTGCCGCCAACTGCAGAGGGAAGACTGTCATGGAGGAGCCCAGAACTGAGAGGACTGAGCTAGGGAGCAGCAGTGCCCAAGAGGACAAAGTTGAGGACCTACCTGTGAACCACATGATGATTGGGGAACCCTAACATGGAACAGCAAGGAGATGATGGCTGACCAAGGCTGGACACAGACACAGGGACAAAGGGGTCTGCTGCACCCACAAACATCCTGGGGATCCCACTCTCTTCCATTTCCAAGGATGCATCTCCCTCCTTTACCACCCCAGGCCCCTCATACCTTTCTGGCACCTCCTCATGGCGTCCTTCTGCCTGAGGGTGATCTCCATGTGGAAGGTGTAGCAGTGGTCCCGGAAGGGAATCCAGGAGGAGTCCTCCAGCGATTTGGGACAGCTGCCACTGTAGCTCCACTTGTGCATGCGGGGGTGACCTGAGGAGCACATGGTACATTAAAGGTGTGGTGGGGCACAGCATGTCGGGGTCCCACAGCACACTGGGGCACCCAGACCCACAAGGACATGCTCCAGAAGGTCCCTAGTGGGATGCCCCATCTCCAACCCTTGGTCACACCCCACCTGGACCACCGCAGGCCCCCTGACCAGCACCTGTTTGGAGCTGGCAGATGCCCCCCTGAAGCTTGGTGTCACAGCCAGCTGTGCGCCAGCTCCCGTCCGTGTCCATGTAGGAGCAGCCGGTGGTCTGCTGGGGCTCCCCGTCCTGCCAGTTGGTGTAAATGAGGCTCTCCTCCGTCAGCCACGAGTAGCTCCGGCCTCCCTGGAAGACCACAGGGAGGAGATTCTTGGGGACTGCTGCGATCCCCCTGGGGACCTGTGCCCCAGGTGCCTGCCCCCTTCCCTCACCTCATCGTTGGCCAACCCAATCCAGAGTGGAGCCCGCAGGCTGCTGATAGCCTGCGTGAGGAAGGCCTGGCTGTAGGGGTTGGGGATGGTGGCCAGGGTGGCATTGAGGGTCTCGCAGAGCAGCAGTGCCTCGTGCCACCTGAGGGGTTTCTGCAGGATGCGGTAAGTGCTGTTGTGGTAAAAGAGGGTGCCGGTAGGAGAAGGGGGGAATGGTGTCTGCGCAGGGCTCAGGGCCGGGTCTGGAGGAGCAAAGGGACACAGTCAGAGGGCACAGAGGATACTCCTGCATCTACTCCTGCAGGTGGGTCACCCCCTTGTCCATCCCTACCCAGGCCAGGCTGTCCCTGGCAGTGTTGTGCTGATTGCACCTGCGGACATCCTGGTGCAACTGGGGAAGGAAGAGGGACATCCTTAGGGATGACAAGCACTGACACCCTACAACCATCCCCACCTGGGAGCTGTCCACCAGGATGCATGTCCCTGCAGGACACACTGAGCCAGGCCGGTGTGCACAGGTTTGGGGCTGTCCCATAAATGGCTGAGACCAGAGACCCACCCACCCAAGTTAAGCCTATCTCCCCAGCTCTCCCTAAGCTAAACCCATCGCCCCAAGCTCCCCAGTCCCACCACAGCATGGGGCACCAGGGTGGCAGTGGCTGATCCCCAGCCAGAAGAGGGCTGTCCCCTCGTCCCCCTCCTACCTATGCTCCGCTGGCAGACATAGCCATGCTTCTCTTCCAGGCAGCTCCGGTCATCCCAGCGTCCCGTGAAGACGGGGGGTGAGCCATGCCACACCACGACACAGTTGGTCTGCACAGCCAAGCCACAATCAGCACAGTCAGCACTGTCCTTAGCACTGTCATCTTACACCACAGAGATCCCCATGCGAGGAACCCCCACCCTACAGCGCTTCATCCTGCACTGCCCTTGGAGAACCACCCCAGTCCACTAAATCCTTCCTTTCCCAAGGCTGGGCCTGGGGCTGAGACCTTCCCGGGGGATGGGGGTGCTACAGGGAATCTCCCTTACCGGCTTGTCACGGGGGCTGGAGGAGCTGCAGCCCGAGGGCTCTCCAGGTGCCCAGCTCACGTGCCACAGCGGCTCCCCCTCCACCCACTGGAACTCCCTCTGAGCATCGTGCAGGCCAATCCAGAGGTCAAAGGAGATGTTGGGCAGCATGGATGTGATGAAGGCTGCAAGCAACAGGTGAGGCACGGAGGACCACCCCTGGCAGGTAGAACCTGGGTGGGGTGGTTGGGCAGAGGAGACCTACCCTGCTCCAGGGGGCTGGCAATGGTGGCCAGGACGGCGCCCTGACTCTCGCACACCTGCTTCGCCTCTGGCCACTTCACTATTTCGCCTTTGTTGTGGCCATTGAAGCTAAAACACTGCACAGCCAGGGGCACAGGATGGTCCAGGAGGTGCAGCTGCCCCCAACCCTGAGCCTTGCACCCTCCCCACCCAGGCACCCTCTGCAGCCCCATTCTGCCCAATGGTCCTTTTTGCCTTCACACCCTCATGCCTGCCACCCCCCAACCCCTCTGGTCCTCCCACATCTCTCCTGGCAAACCTATGGACACACCTCACCTTCCCCACCCCACGGCACATCTCTCCCAGCATCCCTGTAAATGCATCCCCCAGCACTCCCCACAAAACACGTGCAGGCATCCCTCTCCATCCTGCCCCTTTGCAGCCACCCCCTCAGGGCCTCCATAGGGCTGGTGGAACACCAGGAAGTAGCCATCATCCTGCTGTCCCCTCTCCCTCCAGCGGTACCTTGCTGAGGAAGGGCAGCCAGCCTTGGGGACAGCCCCCACTCGTGGCAGCAGGTACTGGAGGGAGGGAAGGCTTCACAGCAGTCCCGTTGCTCCTCTTGCAGATGTAAGGCAGCGCCATCATGCACTTCTGGTCCCCCCAGTCCTCTACGGGGAGGGACAGGCTGGGCATGATGCCCCTCTGCACCGGTACCAGCGCCCCAGCCCCTCAGAGCCTCATGTGGAGTCCTGCCCTGCCCTGCCCTCACCTCGGCTCGCTGTCATGTACACACACTTCCTGTCCTTGCTGATGGGCCGAGGCTTGCCCGGTGCCCAAAAGACAAAATTGAGGAGGGACCCATCAGACCACCTGGAACAGCATCAGGAGGAGTACGAGGCTGAGCAGTGACTTGGTGAATGGGACCACTTGAATGCCCTAACTGGGAGCGTGTCCCCCCATCACCCTCTTGGGTGAGAAACCTCCAGCCCAGCAGCCCAGGATGAGACCCCCAAGATGCAGTTGCTGAGCCACAGGCACTCTGAGAGGTGGGGATGGTGGTGTAAGGACATGCAGGGACATAGTGGTGTGGGGATGTGATGGGGACGGTAGTGTGGGGACATCCAGGGACAAGGTGGCTGGCTGTGACTTACTTGAACCTCCCGTCATTCTCGTAGGTGTGCAGCCCAATCCACCAGTGCTGCTCCTGGCCCCTGGAGAACTGCACGCCCAGAGAGGACATATCAGTACCCTTCAGGGACTGGGGGGTCTTTGGGGGCAACTGAGGCTGCCATGGGGAACAGACACCCTTCCCCAACTTGCAAAAGCAAGGTAAAAAGCATCACTTTGCTGAGCCCCAAACCCACCCCCAGGCATCAGGACCAGCCACCATACAAGCCCATCATGACCCCAAGCCAAGCCCAGCACCCCCAAATATTGTCCCTTCAGAAAAGGGTGAAAGAAGACAAGGAAGAGCAGCCCATAGGGCAGCAGAGCCCACTGGTGCCCTGGGAAGTTCCTGTCCCCTTGGTACCTTCTTCAGGTTCTGGCCCAGGAAGCGCAGCTCAGCCTCGCTGTGCACTGACGTCAGCTCGGCCTGGAACCAGCTGCAGATGCGCTGTGCCTGCAGCCACGTTGAGTGGTGCTCGAAGAACTTGTACTCAGCCTCCTGGTACTTCACCCACTCTTTGCTGCCTGTAGGCAGGGACTGGTGTCACGCTGAGGCTGTGACACTCCTGCCATAGTCACCCTGACCCTTGGTCCCTGCCTGTTGGGCTGCTTTGCTTTTGTCCCTCTCCTGCAGTGGAGCGGCAGCAGGATGCCTGGGTTCCCCTCCCTTCCACAACCCTGCCCAGGATCCATCCTCTGGATTAATTGTGGCAGATATCCATTTAGGACATCAGGCAGTCTATGCACAACCTGACGTTGTGTCAGGAGAGGTTAAGGTTGGATATCAGGAAAAACGTTCTTCCCCCAGAGGGTGATCAGGCTCCCCAGGGCAGTAACTACAGTTCCAAGGCTGCCAGAGCTCAAGGAGCAGTTGGACAACACTCTCAAGTGCAGGGTGGGATTTTTGGGGTGCAGGGCCAGGAGCTGGACTCAATGGTCCTTGTGGGTCCTGTCCAACTCAGAATATTCTGTGACTGTGACAAAAGGCTGTGGCCAATGCACCTTGGGTTGCGATCTCCGGCTCCTTCACATCAGCACCTGGAGAAAGGGCAAGGAGAAGCTGTCAGGGGGGTGCAGGCTGGGATGCTCCCATGGATGCTTCTCCGCAAACCATCCGTGGGCTACAACGGCAGGATGCCTCTCCTGAATTCCCCCAGAAGGGACAGCACCTCTCCCAGTCCCTGAATTGGGAATCACCCTCCCTCCTCCCAGGGATTCCACCACCCCACAGCCCATGCTCCTCCAGGTCAGTCACAGCTGATGGGTTTGGGGACCCCTTTCCTGGTACCTTTGGGCAGTTTGCAGATCCAGTCCAGCTGGGCTTCGCACTGCATTGGCATCCACTGCAGGGAGGCCAGATCCAGCACCGCACAGCTCCGGATGTCATCGTCATCATAGTTACTGCGGTCAAAGTTGTGGTAGAAAAACTGGGGGTTGAGAGAGATGGGCAGTGTTGGGCATTTCCACCAGCACCAGATTTGTCCCTCCCACAACCCAAATACCCCCTGGACTCACCCCCAGCCCATCGCTCCATCTCCAGCTCCGGTCCCCAGCGGGGTCCCGCCGGTTCAGGCCGATCCAGAACCAGTGCTGCTCATGGAGCTCTGGCTCCGACTCCCTGTGGAGAGCCAGGGGGACAGGTGAGTACACAACTCCCTTCAAACCAGAGGGGTTCATATTTATATACAAATATATATACAGGGCTTTTTCTGTTTGTTTTCAAAGCCTGCCATCCCCACACACTGGACAGCAGGAACTGGGATAACAGGCATGCCGTCTCAGGGCTGGAGCTGCTTTAAATCCAAGCTCCATCCTCAAATTACACTGAACTTCCTGCACATCTCCCACATCAGCCACACCAACTGATGCACCTTCTGTACACCAGTCTGTGCTCAGAGAGATCCATCAATCCATCCATCCATCCATCAATCCATCCATCCATCCATCCATCCATCCATCCATTCACATGTGCCAGAGCACCAAGAGGGCTGTGTGCTCATGGCAAGCACACTCTGGCAGTGGGACACACACTGGTGCCACCAGCCTCTCACCCAAAAATCTTGTTGAGGGTGTTGGCGACAAAGTGCTCCTCCTCGTAGCTGCCTAGGCTGAGCAGCTGGGCCCCCAGCTCCCGGCAGAATTCCTGTGCAGCGATCCACATCTTCTTCTCTTGCAGCTTTTCAAAGCTGAACACCTGGGAAAGGAAGAACCCACAGCATGGTGGGGCTCAGCAGCAGAACAAGAGCAGAGCACTGTTCCCACCCACAGATAGCCACATTCCAGGGCACAGTGCTGCCATCCAGCCCCAGCCAGGCTTGTGGGGTGCCTCTTGCAAGCATCAAAACGTGCCCCTTCACCCCGCTGCACTGGGGAGGCACATGCATCCCCACACCGACCTGTCCAACCCCCCTTCACCTTGTAGCAGTGACGGAGTTTGGGGTCGGAGCTCCATCCTGGGGGGCAGGTGGCAGTGAGGCTGGGTGTGGGGAAAGGACCGGGCAGTTCAGGATTGACTGGGGTGCCCAGGTTCTGGCGACAGATGTACTTGGCCTTGAAGGTGCTGCAGTTCTTCACCTCCCACAGCCCCATGGAGCTGCCGGTGGCCAAGGCCACGCAGCCACCCTTGTTGTAACCTGGAGCGCTCACGAGAGCAGGGAAGATGCCAGCCTTAGGGTTGGACCGTGCTGGGGGGCAGTGCCAGTCCCGCCTTGCATGAAGGGGGAGTCCCCATCCCACCCCCATCCCTTACCGGGCTGGTTGCGGTTCCAGTGAGTGTACATCACCTCATCACCGCTCAGCCAGCGGAATGCGCCCGTCTCATTGATGTCCTGCAGAGCTGTCCAAAAATACTCCCCATCCCAGCCATAGATGAGACTGCTCACATATGCCTGCTCAAACCTGGAGGGACAGTGAGCGTGGGCAATGCAGCAAGCCGAGACACCGAGCCACCCATGATGCCCCAGCCCTTGGAGGTCACTCCCCACCTTGCAGGACTTGTTTTGGGGTAAACCCACCACCACTGGCGTGGCACTGACCTGTTGGTGATGGTGACCAGTGTGGAGCTGTAGTCAGAGCACGTCTTGCGGGCGTCACTGTAGGGGACACGGTCCTCGCCCAGCCAGAAGCAGGAGGGGCTGTGCCACTTCCAGCCCTGCAGATGGGTGACAGGGAACATCCACCACTGCCCACCTGGACCTCCCCAGAAGGATGGGAGCAACATCCCAAGTTCCCCACCACCGCCTCTGCCTTCTCCTGGGAGGTCTCCTGCCCCCAGCTGCCCCAGCTTGACCCCACTCAGCTTTGATTTCTAACAATCCCCTGGTCCCAGAGGACATGGCTTCAGGGAAAACAAACACACAGGCAGCTTCAAAGCTGGGGAAACAGCGTCTGGCCCTGGCTGGGATGCGGGGAGGGGAACACAATCCTCCTCTTTACGCCGCAGGGCTGAGTCCAAAGTGAGTACCACTGCAGCCAGCTTTAATCCCCTGCCTTGTTGACATTGGAGTCTCTCAGGAGTTGGAGACACAATAGTGCCTGTTTTCCGCCAGAGCAGGGAGCAGGGTGGCCCTAGGGCTGGCAGCGGTGGTGGCAGAGTGGAGAGGGACATGGGGCCTCATCCGCGAGAGGGGACACACACCCTTCACAAGGGTGAAGTGGCTCAGCCAAGGAGCCAAGTGGCCCCAGGCTCAGGGACCCCCTGGAAGGGGAAGCATCACTACAGTTCTACTCCTGGGTCCCCCGAGCATCGGAAGGACAGTGGGGGCACGTGCCATACGCAGTGTCATCAGCACAGTGGGGAGGGAAGCAGGAGAGCAGCCTCAGGAAATGAAAACAACCAAATCCCAGTTTTCCCCCCAAGTTCCTGCTCCTACAGCCTTCCTCTGAAGCTGGCAAATCCAGGTACAGACCCATCAGCTGGGTCCCTCTGGAGCAGCATGGTTGCCGCTGAGCAGCCAAGAAAGGGGCCTGTCCTGGGACAGTGCAATGTCCCCAGACGGGTCCCCAGCCAGCCCCGGCCTCAGCACCCCTAACACCCCGAGGATGCACTCCCACACACTGAGCACCAGAGCAAATCCCTGTGATCCGAAAGAGGGTCACAAGAGGATCCCCAACCCCGTTGCCCCCAGCTCCCAATCCCAGTATGCCCACACATCCCTCTCCTGCTCTGCCTTTTCCATTGCCCAAACGTCTATCCTTAATTGCTTCCTTTAAGGCTGTTCCTGAAATGAAGGAGACTTTTAAAGGGGGGGAAAAGCAGCAAAGCCACCATGAAAAACCAGTGGAGTGGCTGGAGTGGATAGGACCAAACCCCTGAGCAAGATGTGCCTCCTCTCCACCAGCTTCTGCCTCTGGGTGGCAAAAGTCCTCATTGAGAATGAGTGAAGTAGAGGAAGGATGCTTCTTGGTTCATTTGTCCCTTGCATTGGTGCATTGGTTCATTTGTCCCTCACAGTTTGTTTCCCAGTGCATCTCTGTTGGGCACCCAGGGTCAGGATAAGACCGGCTGGAGAGCCAGGAGGGAGTTAAATCAGCATAGGGAGTCCTCAGGACCGCTTTGGGGACATACAGATGCATGGTAGCAGAACTTTGCCACCGAGTGTCTCATCCCCAGCATCTGCTGACACTTGGGCTCCTCCAGCTTCGCCTGGCAGCCCTCAAATCTGGCCCTGCATGGCAGCTCTCCTGCGTGGCTCTCCTGCATTGGCTGCTGTGCTCCCCCGAGCTCTGGCAGAGCCAAGCAGCTGCTGGAAAAAAGGCAAGGACATGGGAAGAGCCCGGCAGCACCTCTGGGAGTTGGCCTGAAGCGGCTGCTTGCTAGTCAGGGTGCAAGCGCACTGGCCAGCTCTGAAAGGCTGGGAGAGGTTCAAGAGCCACAGCGCTGCCAGACTCAATGCTTGGAGGCTTTGCAGAGAACCACAAAAACCACTTCCCAGGAAGCGTGGGAACAGGGCAGCTTCAGCCCTATGCGACAGCTGGGGAAACTGAGGCAGAGCATGGACTGAGTGAGAATCTGCTGGTTTGGTGTTCCCAAAATGCCCATGCCCTGCCCGGAGGAGGCAACCCGCCATCCTGTCGAGGCATAGGGCTGGCAGCCACCTCCATCCTGCCAGGCTCCCACGTGCTCCTGTGTTCTGGCACAAAGAGAGGCAACGGAAGAAAAAGAACATCCCTGCTGCTGCCAGGCCACCTGATGGGGAGGGTCTTGGACAGTGTGCACAGATGCATGTGCTTTGTGTCCCCATTTCTTCCCATGGACTCCTCCACCATGCCAGCGAGGAGCTCAGCAGCCCCAGAGTGCTCCAGCTCAGCAGCTCTCAGGCACAGACCAGCTGCTCCAGGTGCTGCTCATAGGGGCTCCCCAAAATGGTTTTAGGGAAAGGTCCCCTGAAGCCTTGAGCACCAGGCAGAGCTGTAGAGCAGCCAGAGGCTCTACCACCCCAGGTGCCCTCACCTTTCGGCACCCGTGGTCATCCTCCTCCTTCTCCTGGCTCACCCGACCGGGCTTTTTGCAGATGGATGGCAGGGTCTGGTTGCAGGGGCTGTCATTCCATCTCCCTTCCTGCAGGGCGGGAAGAGGAGTGGCAGTGAGCCTGTCTGACAGCCTGGGGGATGTCCCAGCCCCTCACTTCCGTTCCTTACACCAAATCCCCACGGATGATGAGATGGATCCCTCCCATCTCCATGGCTCAGATGAGCTCGGTTGAACCCAGATGGAGACATTCCCTGAGGAATGCCTTCCTCACCAATGAGGATGCTGCAGTGCTCCCTGCAGAGGTGCAGGATAACCCCCCATCCCCTTCAGGTTCTCACCGGTCCCCAGATGGTCACACAGTCCTCCAGGCTGTCACGGAAGTTGTTGGGCTCAAAGGGGTGCCAGTATGTGAACCTCACGGGCGTCCCGTCCGACCACTCGAAGTTCATCTGCAGCTTGAGGTCATTTAGGCCAATCCAGAGCTCCTCCACATCTGCCAGGACAGGAAGGGAGGGAGTGAAATTCCCTCCTCCTGGCTGATCCTGTGCAGAACCCCCTGGTGACCTCAGCTCCCACGATGGGACCGGCCTCTGCACAGCACCTGCTGAAACCCACTCAGGGCTCAGCTCTGACCCCCCGGTCCCAGTGAGCAGGAGAGGGCAGGGCAGGGTTGGGCAGCTCCTGCCTGCAAGGATGGACCCCCAGAGTGGGAAACACAGGGACATCTGCCTGCAGCTTTCAGAGAGGGGCTAGCAGTATGGGAGTAAAAGTCCAGATCTGCAGGCTCAGGTCCAGTGAGCTACTGGTTTTCAACCATTCCCTTCCAGCACACCCTGGTCTGCTCCCAGCCTGGGTGCAGCAGTATTTCCTCTCCTTCCTCCACTCTCCTATGGCTCCTTGCTGGCCTCCTCCAGCAAGTCCAGCAGGAATTGTTTTCCCATCTTTTCCTACACTAACCAGCTGGGACTAGCACCATTCCCAGCTGCAGCTGTGTAGTTTTGACTCAGCACTGCAGGCTCTGGGAACAGCTTTTACATTTGCTGGATGGAGGATGCACCCGGATTATGGGCTCCTCCAAGGAACACATCACCTCCCAGCCTGGGACCTCTGCTCCCTGCACAGCCACAAAGTCAACTCTGCAGCCTCCAGCACATCCAGGGACTTTTCCATGGACCCCACAAGACAGGAAAGGGGCTGCTGGCACAGCAAGGTCCTCCTTACCTTGCTTGATCTCCTTGGTGACAAATTCCAGTTCAGAGAGGGTGTGGATGCTGACCAGGTCACCCCCGCTCCGCAGGCAGGTCTTCTTCGCCTCCTGCCAGCTCTTCTTCTCTCCGACCAGCCGGTAGCAGTTGGACTGGAAGGGCTGCCAGCTGGGCTCACAGTCCACCTTCACCTCCGACCACGAGTCTGGCAGGACACAAGGCAGCCTGAGGGCTCCTGCCCAGCTCTCCAGCCCTCTCCCTGGCAGGGAATGGACCGCAGTCCTGTGGGTGCTCAGCAGACCAAGCCAAAGCCGCAGTGGGAAACACGGCCAAAATATAACAGGCAGTGCAAGGTGTGGGAATGGCAGCTTCAGAGCTCCAGGGACAAAACAAAATCCCTTCTATCTGCAGAGGAGTGAGGGCAGAGCAGAGCAGAGAGCATCCCCTCCCCTGGGGACCACAGGGACCTGCTGCTCTCCGTCCCTCCCTTACCACCTAGGGAGCTCAAGTCCTGCTCCGCACAGCTAGGACAGCAGCAAGCTGGGGACACCATGGGCACCTACATGGGCAGCATCCCCTGACCATGCTGGGGTAGGAGCACACCCCCATGGGATACAGAGCTGCGCATTCCTGATGCTGGTCCTCGCCTGCTCACCTGTCAGGAAGGGATCAGCCGTGGCATTGGGCTTCTTCTTGCAGACGTAGGGGAGGGCGATGCCACAGTCACGGTTCTGCCATCCCCCGGATGACTCAGTGCGGATGACCCCGCAGTTCTCCTCGCTGGGGTTGTCAGGCTGGTCTGGGGAGTGGGATGAGGAGAGGACAGGCTACTGAAGAGCCAGGACAGAGGCACCAATGCAGCTCTCCCTGCTCCAACACCAGTAAAACCCCTTTTATTTTGTTATTTTGCATGATGAAGATGTGACCCCAACATGCCCAGGATTCTTTATAGTGCCTCAATGCACAAGAACCCAAAGGGTCACTGTTTTACCTGGAAATGTCGACAGCAGTCAGGGGGTCAAAGTACCACACCTGAACTGCTCCCACCTGTCCTCAAACCTCCTCCGAGGGTATCACTGTATTCCTCCAAGTACCTTTGGGTGATGGCATGAGGCATGACCAATGGGCCCTCTTCCCTCTGAGCACCCCAGGGTTAGGGATGGATGTCTGCAGCTGGGGACCACTTCTCAGCCACACTCCAGCACTAAGCAGGGATGCAGCAACCCGCCAAACAAGGAATGTCAGCCCAGGTTATCCACAGGTCAGTGAGTGCTTTCAGAGGGCTGATTCCCTCTCAGTACCCTGTGTCCCCGCTCCAGCTCCACAGATGTCCCAGGCTGTTACACAGGCCCCTGTGGCTCTCTGTCCTCATGCAGCAAGGGCATACCCTGCAGCAGCCTGGGCCACCTCCCTTGCCATGGGGCCATCTCCGGTGGTCACAGGGTGTTCCTCAGGCCCCATCACCACCACAACCTCCCCTGTCTCACCACTCTCCCAGTTGAGGTACTTGAGGGGTGAGTTGTCTGACCACTGCCAGCCTCCATTGATGTCCAGGTCATTCAGTCCAATCCAGAGCGTGGAGCTGTACCCAGTCAGCAGCCCTGGAGGGGCAGAATCAGTCCCCCAAGCCCAGCTCAGTCCCCAGCTTGTCACCCTCCCAAACTTGGGACAGGCAGAGCAAACTGGCAGTGGCAACGCCCACAGTGCAGCCAGCTCTGCCCCAGATGAGGAGTGCACAGCCAGGCTGCCAGAATCTCACCATTGATGTAGGTCTGCTCATGGATCTCTGTGATGCTCAGCAGGTTGGCCCCTTGCTGCTCACAGCTATTCCAGGCCTCCCGCCACGACAGCGTTGACTGGAAGTTGAACTGGTAGCAGCTGTTGGTGAGGTGGTCCTTGTCCCAAAAGGTCTCACAGTCATTGCCTGTGGGGATGCGCAGGGTGAGCACCCAACACAGAAACAAAGAAACCCCCAATAACCCAGTAAACTCCAATAACTTGCTGCTCTGGCACTGCAGACTGCTCACAGGGGGAGAAGCCCAAAAGTCCCCAAGAGGGATTGACATTGGGTTTTTGCTTTTCCCCACAAGATGTGTGCCCCTACTTACTCTTTATGGGGCAGAAGCCCCACCGCTCGTCCTTGCCATAGTCCTGGGTGGTGGCACACCAGAGGTGCCCGTCCTCTCGCCCCGTGCTGGTGCACTCGTGAAACCACTGGTTGTCATACTTGAAGGGGATGGTGCAGGGCTTCCCATGGGAGTTGCCCTGGATGGTGTAAATCTCTGAGGGAAAAGAGGAGCCCTTGCTTGAGGATGTGTCTATGGGGGCTGGAGGGAGATCTGGGGTGAGGTGGGTTATGGGGTGCCCAGAGGCTGCCCACTCCCCATCGCTCTGATCCTGCCTGGTTCTGTAGCCCCAGCAAGCTGGGACTGAGCTTCCCAGGCAGGACCCGATTGCTGCAGCACCACAGCCTCAGCTCACGTTTTGGGGATGGTTTGGGTTACAGGATAACACTAATGCCCAAGGAGGTGTTACCAGAGTAGGGCATGGAACACAGATCCTCCTCAGTGCCATACGTCCTCCACTGTGAGCCATGCGCCTGGTCCCCCCTGTCCAGGGAGGAATTGCCCAGGCGGGCACCTAGATGCTGTGACAGCTGCTCCCCGAGCCCACGGCAGCTCCAGCGCATGTTGACTGACTCGCGGTCGCACTCGTAGGTGGCCAAGAGGTGCAGCCCCGCCGTGGCGTTGGCCCCATGCCATGACACCCCCAGGCACTGCATGGCCCCCACATTGAAGAGGCGATTTCGGGAGACCCATTTCCACTGCTGGGCTGGGGCACTGGCGTTGCAGCCCTTGGCCAGTCGCACCAGTGAGTCCTTGGTCTCCAAGCAGCCCTGCGCGCCCGTGTTGTAGATGAGAAAGACTTTGGAGTCTGGGGAGAGAAAAAAAGGAAAGGGTGAAAGCATCGCCGGGAATTCAGTATGTGCCATGCATGGCCTGGAGCCCTGACAGAACATCCTGGCTCTGTGCAAAGCAAGTTTTGGGATGCATCCCTGGGCACAGCACCTAGGATGCTGGGGACCACCACTTCCCTTCAGCACTGACTCAGGGTTTGCCCCAGTGCCCATCCCCCCCAGTGATGGGCTCTGGGCAGAGTGACACCAGTGGGTGTCTGTATCCAGCATGGCATCACCAAGGGTGGCTGTTGGGCATCGGAGCCAGAGCAAAGTGCTCGCCCACTCTAATCACATCATTAGAACCGTTCAAAACTGAGCTCCCATGGGCAGCTCTTGGCTGCAGCACTTCCAGGCATTGCAACGATGCCAGTGCTGGAGAAGCCAATGGCTTTGGCACCGGCCATCTGCTCCAGGCAGAGAAAAACAGAGCAGGGAGATAGCGCATCCGTCACTGCTATGTGTGTTTGGGGACCTGCTGAAACTGTGGAGCAAAGAGGAACTGCTGAGGAAGGTCTCCCCTTGTGTGAAGGAAAATGCCTGCACAGCCCCAGCCTCAGCAAACACAAAATACGTCAGGACCCTTTGGAATCCCAGCCCAGGCACTGGGAGGCGGAAGCCGAGTGAGTGGAATCGCTGCCAGCAGATAGAAGTGCAGCCGACGAGGGAAGACAGGCCGAGCTCAACCCCAACTCCACACGTGTGGCAGTCCTGCCTGCTGCCACGGGCCAACCATGCATCCCCAAGGAAATTCCCTAACCCCCAGCATCACTGGGGGCCATGCCACCATGTGACTGTATCCCAAAACCTGTACAAACCAGTAAATCCCAGACACTATACTGGGACATGCTGCTCCCGCTGATGTGTCGTGTTTAAAAGACACTTTATTTCTTCAAATTAATGTTTCTAAGCTAAAAAGCCACCTCAGGGCTTCTGACTGCCTCTTCTTGCCCCAAGACCCCAGCAAGAAGCTTCCCAAAGCATCACATCAACACCACCACTTTTGTTGTTCTTTTTTTTTTAATAAAACATCCCATTTTTTTCCACCACAAACATTCACCAGAAGTCCAAGCGAACTCATAGGCCCCACTATATTTAGCTTTGGTTTGCTTTGGTTTTTTGCCATTGTATGAATTTTTTGGGCTGAACAGGTTTTCATTTCCTATTTCCCCGCAACTTCAACCTGCCCCAGCTCTGTTGTTACAGGCAGCTCCGGCACATTCAAGCAACAAACATCTTGGCTCACAGAACTTCCCTGCCCTGTGTATGAAAGGGAAAAAGAAATGGAGGAAGACAGACATCCCCATTTTTTGGGGAGTCCAACCATCGACCCAGCTCCAGGACAGAAATTATGTCAGAGGCCCCTTCCCCAGCCCATATGACATCAGTGATAATGTCAAATAAACAAGAATGAAGCTTGTTTGCAGGGCTTTACTTAATTTAAGGGAAACATTTAATTTCACTGAAAATATTGTAAAAATCATGCCAAGTGAGAAAATAAGCAAAAATTCAGACAGGGCTGATTCTGGCTAACTGAAGCTCAGATTCCTTAAGCTGGTGCCGGTGTTTCTCCAGCTGGAACTGGCCTGATCCTAACCTGGACAGTGGGAGACCAGCTCATCCCCCACCAAGCACCTTCTCCCCATGCCAGCACCACCCATGCCACACCCAGCCCATCACTCTCCCCTTCCCACCTACAGTGAGGGCAGTGCAGCCCCTCCAGCATCAGGGACACAGCGGTCTTCAAGCAGTTTTGGATGATGCAGCATCAGTCTTGTGACCCGCTGGAGCAGGATGAGGCCTCCCTGGGGCACAGCCTGATGCCACAGTGGCTCCTCTGCAAGGAGCCAAATACCAGTGCTTGCTTTGCTCCTTAGAACAGAAAAAGCTGCTCTACCATGAGCATCACCACAGGGAGCATCAGCAACAGGACACCCTCCTCTGTTACCTGTGAGCCCTGCCTTGGAAGAAAAAATTAGTATCGGGTTGGAATAGCCATGGAGCAGCTCAGGAATGGGTGTCAGGGTGCTCAGTGCCACGTTGGAGCTGGCAGCACCATGCAAGGGCCACACTCACCAGTGGCCCTGCAGTGGCACCACGTTCAAGGAAGCCATCCAGACTGGAAGGGACAGGCCCGAGGCCAGAGAAACACAAGATACCATTTGACTCTAAAAAGAGAAGAGACGGAGGTAGGAAATTATAGGCTACAGGATTTGGGCAGCCCCAGCACGCTGCAAGCAGCTCAGCCCCTTGGCTCAAAGATGGCAGGAGAGGCCACGCAGTGTGTCCCCAGTGTCTGCTGGGCCATGGAGGAATGGGAAAGTTCCAGCACCAGCTCAGCCCTGGCAGCCCCCCAGCTCTTCCAGCTTCTCCCTGTGCAAAACCGCTTGCTGTGCACTGCTGGGGAGGAGCTGGGGGGACGACCCGCATGAGTTCAACACAAGGCAGCAAAGCTGCGCTTCACCAAAAATACACCTTTCTTTCCCTCATTTTTATGGAATTTGGGGTTGACCGGGTCCATGGTGTCCATGACATAGTGGTGCTTGGATAGGCTCCTGGGCACTGAAAGGAGCATTCAGCATTCCTGACCCCAGGATAGATGTAGAGTTGGGTGAGAGAAGGCAAGTTTGGATCAATGAATCCCCTTTTCCCAAGCTGGTATTCTGCAGAGCAAACCCAATCCTTGCAGGAGGCGGCTCCAGAGGGACTGGGAATGTTCCCATCCCTTCCAGGGCCTGCTCTCCTGCACTGCCCTCAGTAGCCATGGCACAGCTATGGCTGACTCCTTTTAGAGATGTTCCTCAGGTTTTGGTACCCACCTGTGGACCTGAAATCACACAGGCAGAGCTTTCTAACTGCCCTCCAGTTATGGAAACACGGCAAAACCAGAAGACCCTTCTTAAAGAGGAGCTGCCCTCTGGCACAGGACAAAGAGCACTGGAAAATGCAATCCTGCTGGATGCTCTGCCTGGAATCACCAAAATCAAACCAGAGCTGGGACTGGCATGCTCTGTCTCTCCCTCCTGCATCCTCCCTCTATTGAGCAGGACAGCAGCTCTGATCCATCACATTGTGCTCCTCCTCTGAGGAGGAGGACTTGTGAAAGCAAAGCAAAATTCCACACACTTCCATAAAAGATGGTGTCTTGCCCCAGCCATGCAGCCACTGGGATGCTGCCTTCAGCGTACTGGTGGGACCATGGAAAGCAGCTGGTGCTACAAGGCAGTGTGATGGTGGGGATGGGGGGAGCTGGCACTGAAAGCAGGACACTGGCTCTGCCGGCAGAAACACTCTCCTCTCCCATGTGGGAAATAAAGGGATGCTCGTGCCCCAGCACAGTGGGAGAAACTGGCCTTGGCACTGGTGGCTGAACACTGCAGGGATGGAGAAGCTGCCATCCTTTGGGGTAGCCCTTAAGGGAGCTTTTACATCCTGTGCTGGCTCCAGGTTCTTTTTCTTAATCAAAAAAGCAAGTTCTTGGCCAGCAGGAAGCCTGAACTGAAGGAACTCAGCTCAACCCTTCCCACAACAGCTTTACCACCCCCAAGCAAATATGGAAAGCTTCACAACCAGCAATTCTGGGGACTGTGGGCAGCACCGGATGAGAGTCTCCAAGGACAGCAGACAGAGAAAGCCCTTCAGCACGACATGGATGGGCATCCTTGGCACTACCCAGCTCCAAACACATGCCAGCTCAGCCACCCACAACAGGACATCCAGAGCATCCCTGCTCCATTGCATTTGTCACCCTCCCATCACTAGCAACAAATGCAGGGAGCAAATTCAATGAAGGACTGCAGCTACAGCTGAACCCTGGTCCCAGTTACCCTGGACTGGAGCAGCTCCAGGACTCTGGCTGCAATTACAACTGACAGCAAATGATGTCCCCAACATGTCAGCGCTGTGAGGCTCTGTTACCACATCCCTGCCAGCCCCTGCCACCTCTTTGGCTCCACTGTGAGGGTGATCATGGCACCATGTGATGCCAGAACCCCTCGTGAACCTCTGGAACTCAGCTCTGTCCTGTAGCCACCCTGGCAAAGGTGCTCCCTGCCCTTGTTCTCACTCAAGGTTTCCCTTTACGTGGGATGTCCCAAAAAACACAGCTCCAAGTCGCTTGTGCAGGAGGCTGAGCACACCTGGAGCCACAGGGACAATCCCTCTCAGAGGTTCCTGTGCTGCAGACACTCTGTGGACATGGCTTGCTCCAAACCACCCGGTAAAGGTGGCAAAGCCTTGAAGCCCACAAGGTGCCCCAGCCATGCCAGGCAACAGGGCTCCATTGGTGCTCTGAGACTCATGAGATCCCTCAGGGGCTGCAGCCCCCCGTGCTAACACCTTCATTTGGATTTGGGAGCCCAGGAAAAAGTTTTACCTGTAACGTCCTGCAGCAAGAAACCCACCCTTCACTCACACGGTGCAGAAAGGAACCCCTGTTCAGCCTGAACCTCCTCATGACATGTGTCTCACCTACCAGCAAACAGGGCACAGCAGCCCCAAGCCACCTACTCCAAACTGCCACCTTTTCAGCCCATTTTTGCAGCCCAAGGGTGAGCAGTGGCTCCGAAACCCACACGGCACCAATGGGTGAAAAACTGCGGGAAGTGGGAACTCGTTCATGATAAACATGTAAAAAATTCATGGGGATGCACCAAGTATGGGGGAAAGATCAGCAACAGAGAAGAAAAATTCCCCTGGAATAAAGAAAATACCCAGAAAAAGATGACGAGAAAGATGCAGTCAGGATGGGAGAGCTGGGGATATTCAGCCTGGAGAAGAGAAGACTCCAGGGAGACCTTAGAGCCCCTTCCAGTGCCTAAAGGGCCTCCCAGAGAGCTGGAGAGGGACTTTGGACAAGGGACTGGAGTGACAGGGCAGTGGCTTTAAGCTGGAGCAGGGTTAAATGGCATATTGGGAAGAAACTCTTCCTTGTGAGGGTGGGGTGGCCCTGGCACAGGTTGTCCAGGGAAGCTGTGACTATCCCATCCCTGGAAGTGTCCAAGGCCAGGTTGGACGGCGCTTGGAGCAACCTGGGATAGTGGAAGGTGTCCCTGCCCATGGCAGAGTCTTTAAGGACCCTTCCAACCCATGCCATTTTGGGACTCTACAAAGAACCAAAAATCGTTGCTCATGGAACACAGGAGAGTTTCACCTGACAGAGCCTCAGCTGGGCCCAGCTTGCACAGCCCTGAGGAGGAGAGGGAACTGCTGGAATGGGGGTAGACCAGCCCGACGATTCACCTTCCAGTGACATTTGGGAGGGCAGGACCCCAGGACTGCACCCCTGACCAGGCCCAGCCAGCTCTGCTGAGGGATAGAGCAGGGCCACAGAAAAGCCCCAACTCCATCTTGAATTTCATATTACTGGACAAATTATTCCTCTGGAGGAAAATCCCCTTCCTGGAGAGAAGTTCCCAGCAAAGCCCAGCGCCAGCAGTCAGTCCAGGCATGGCTCATGCCATCCTTATGGTCTTGGTGTGGAGAAGAGCAAAAAACAAAATCATTGCCACGAACAGCATCAATTTTTGGCCCAAGGAAGGAGCCTGTACATCCTTCTGTGAGCTAGGAATGGGAAACAGTGCTAAAAGCATCAGCTGTGTCTATGGGAGCTCCCAACAGCAGAGTTAGAGCATCCCTGCTGCCAGTGATCACAGGACACGAGAGCATTCCCAGCCTGCGGGAAGGATATCACGGCTCTACCTCCCCCACAGCTGCTTTTGGCATCAGTAACTCCGATGCAACTCTTTAGAGAGGAACTTCAGACTAAAAAAATAAAAGGGAAGGAAATGTAGCCATACTGGCAGCCCCAGGACACATCTGGCTCAGGAAGGGCACTGGTCCCGTCGGCTCCAGAGCTGAGAGGAGACACAACTCCCACCCCTGATGCTCCTAAATTAGAAGTTTGCAGCAAATGAGCAATGATGCCCAACATCCCAAAGACTCACCCAGCCCAGCACAACCCTGGGGCTCGGCTGGGGCCAGACTTGCCAGAAGCAGCTCTGGATGTTCCAAGCCAAGCTCCAGAATAAAAGAGGGTGGTTGTTGTTCTGTTTTTTAAAAACAGACCTCAGGGAGTTAAGGACCTCTTGCTACAAAGAAGAAAGTGAAGCTTCGGATGGTCCGGTTGGGGGTATGGAGCAGCAGGATGTGCACTTGGAGCTGAGAAACTCCTCTTGGCTGGCCCAGCAGCCAGAGAGAAGCTGCTGTTTATATGGTGGGAGCTGGACGAGATGAGCTCCTTACTTGGCTGCGACGATGACGGCTACCTACCACCCTGCTCACTCCTGCTGCCTCACAAAGGTTTTGGAAAGGGGCCACATACTTCAGTTCAGCCTCTCTGCAGACATTAAGAAGCCCATTCTCCCAGCATCCTGCCTGGGACATAGATGAATGAATGCATTCCAGAAGGGATGCTTGTCCCTGGGCAGCCCAAGGGACTCACCACAGCAGTGGCCACAAGGGAGATGAGAGTCCCAGACTCTGCCCTCTGGTACTCAGCAAAGGATAGAAGGATGGAAATTTTCCCCAATTTCCCCCTAGACTTGGCCCAGGCTCCAGCCCTGCAGCAGCTGCATTCACCCAAGAGGTTCTAACTCCCCAGGAATGCAGGGAGATGAAGGCAGCACCATCCATTGAACGGGCTCCACCCAGGATGGAGGAGTGCAATGGACCCACCAAGAGAAGTGGGAGAGGTGAAGGCTCCCTCCCAGGACACACGGTGGCCAAACACTCACCCCTGAACACTGCTCTGGCCTCAGCTCCTCTGACTGTCCCCACTCCCTCACCCACCAGCACCCCAGACTCCCTGGCCAGCAAACTGGCCAGTGGTGTGATGTGATGTGCAGGGCAGCCCTGACACATCCTTGTAGACCGGGTACTTCCAGCACAGTTGGCTGAAGACTTATCAAATTTTTCAAAACTACTAAAGAAACTCCCCCCAAAATGATGAAAGATCCACAGATTTCTCCTCCCTTGTTTCTCCAGCACCACTCCTAATGTTACTTCCCTGAGCAGTGGTATCACTGTCTCTGGACAGGGACCCACCCCCCCTGTTCACCAAACCCAAGCACATTTGCAACACCAGGGGCAACCTCTGGTGTCCCACGTATTTTTTCTCAATTAAAATGATATTTACCATGAAACTTCCCAGTGGGTGCCCTTCGCCTTCCTCATGCCCAGCACTCCCAGGCCAGGCATTACTGCATGGCATGGCCATTACAAATGGGGCCATTACTGCAGAGCCCCAAGATGCCGTGTCTGGATTTGGGTGGAGGAATGGGAAAAGCTCAATCTGTCCATTCCACCTCTGCACCATCTTGCAAACAAGGCTGTTTTACATGGAAAATCCCATGTAAGTCCCTACTGCAACAGCACGAGGTGCAGTGCAGGACTGAGCAAAGGGATGGAGATGATACTGGAAAATACCCTGTACCCTGTGCAACAGCCAAACCTTCGCTCCTACACTAAAGAGTGCTCCCAGGAATTTGCAAGTCAATCCACTAATCACTTTCTAGTCCTTAGGAAAGTAAAGATGGGTTCTTTAAAAACAAGAGCATCTGTGTGGGTCTCTTTTGGGCTCCAAGCAATCTTAGGAATGAGAAAAATGTCGATGCTCTGCGAGCTGTGCACAGTTCAGATTAATTAAAATCCTGCTCCTCACTGCACGTGAAGAACCAAATTTTACAAATTGCTTAAACAACCCTTCAGGAAATGCTGGCTTGGGATGGGCTGGAGTGGGGGGGAGGGCGGCCCCCACACCCACTCCCACCCAAGATCCAGCTGCATTCATGGACCTGAGCAGGGCATGATGATCCAGTGAGTAACACTGGGACCTCTGGCAGAGCTGGACTAAAGCCTTCCCTTCCCTGCTCCGAGCACCCACCGAGGCCATGGGACCAGAGCCTCTTGTGATGGATTTATCATCTGGGAAAGATGATTTAGTACAGAGGGATTATACACCCTCAGCACACATTTGCTTTGATTTTGGGGCAAAATGTTTCTTTGGAAAATACTTAAGGAAGTAATACTTAAGGAGAGTGCCTCTGCCTGCAGGGAAAGGTGCAAAATCCAGCCAGAGAGAAAATAAAGCCAGGGAGAAAAATCTGCAACGTGGCTTTAACCATCACCAGGACCTCACGCCTGAAAACGCCTTTGCACATGCCGGCAAGGAGCACCTCCCCATGGGAAACCTCCTGGGGTCCCCACACCAGCTGGGTAGCTTTAAGGGAAGGGGACAGTTTTGCATGGAAGGTTAAATGAAATCTCTTTCCTCTCTTGTCATTCTTGCGCAAGCACCATCCCAGCCCTGCTGCCACGTCCCAGCGGCTCCTGTGGCTGCAGACGCTGTGGAGGTGAGGTCTTCACTGTCCCTTGCGCCCTGCCCGGCTCCAGCAGCAAAGCTAACACTTCTGACCCCTTTTCCTGCTCCCAAACAGTCTGAAGAAGATCAAGATATAATTTCTTGGGGCTGCATTTACCATGCAACAAGTTATTTCCATTGGAAAGAGGAAAATGGGGGGGAAATTCATGCAAAGGCTGCTCTGTTTGCTCTACAGGCTGTAAATTCTTTCCAGGTCCCTTCCG
Organism: Corvus hawaiiensis; assembly: GCF_020740725.1. NCBI lineage: Eukaryota > Metazoa > Chordata > Aves > Passeriformes > Corvidae > Corvus > Corvus hawaiiensis. Next base: position 94,339,359 of record NC_063213.1, on the reverse strand, counting down.
CGTTCTCTCTTGCCCCACAGCTGACATGGCAGGACCTACACTGAGCACTGGAGAGATGGGAAGTTGATCTAGCACCAAGTCCTGGCACTGACACAAGGACCTTGTCCCGCCTGCAGCCGTGGCAGGATGGGAGCTGCTGCCTCAGTTTCCCTGGGAAGGCACGTGGGTGCCCACATGCTACGCAGATGGGTCAGCTGGAGGAGATATCGCAGCAAGGAGCCCCAAACCTCCTGCCAAGAGCTCTGCTCCATCTTTCTGACTGCCCCAGAGGTGAGGGTTTGGCACAAACCTCTCAAGGAAGCAAGAGCTCCCCAGGGGAAGAAATGCTGTCTGCTGGGCCAGCCCCCACTGAAAGTGTCCTTGCAAACAAGGGACTCTTGGGACTACTCCATCCTGATCCCAAACTCCCAGCAAGGATCCTGTCTGAGCTGCAAACCAGCCTGGTGCTGGGGGATCCTGGATGTGGCACCTCCATTGGCGCCATCCTCTGTCCCCTTCATCCACCAGGTCCGAACCAGGACTGATGCAGGGCAGGAGCAGCCAAAAGTGGGGATGGGGAGGAGAAAGAGCTGAGGGTGCTCAGCACCAGCGAGGCACGAGTGACACGGCCCTGTGGGCTGGCGGCCGCTGAAAGCTGCCTTGTTCCTCGCCCAGGCCCGGCATGGGGTCGGCTTCCACTGCACTCCCGCCTCACAGCCGGGACAGAGGCGCCTCTGTCCTCAGGACTGCCAGACCTGGATCCCACTGACATTTTTTGGGATGAAACAGCCAGAATCAGCCTGTAAAGGTAGCAAAACCTTGCTGAAATTAAATAACCCCCTTAAAACCCACAGAAGGAGGAATTCATGGCCCTCAAGTAAATTATGGGGAGGTCTAGCAGGAATTCAGCTGTGGAAAGTCCAGCTGAGATGTCTACAAACAGCAGCAAACCCTGACCGCTCTTCCAAATGCCCCAGGCTACAGGAGTCTCCTTTCCCATCGCTTCCTACTTTCTCCATCTCCCAGCCAAGCAGTTTCTCCTCTGATCCCAGAATTGATCCCTTGCTTGGCATGGAATTGCTGCCCACTGTCATCGTGTCCACGACCCCATGTTTGCCACTTGAGCAAGGCGGCTCAGCCCCAGGCACTGCAAGACTGGGGGGAGAGGGGAAAGGAGGGGGCAAGGAGAGGTGGGGGCAGGGGATCAGTGTGCTCCTATGCTGCCACTTGAAATCTGCTTTGGATTTGCTAAATGTGCTCTAATAAAATAGGCCAAGGGCTTACAGTTGTTATTTTCAGGGAAAAGTAGCCAATTTTGCTTTTCTTTAAATTTTTAAAGTTCTATCAATATGGCCAAAATAATTCAAGGAAGGCCCAAAAGCAGCTCCTTAGCTCTAGGCTAGACTATTCTGGGATAAAAAGGGTCTCAAACGGCAATTTCAGGGGCCGTCCAGAGGAGCCTCCAGTGTCTGGCTCATGGTGCCTTCAGAAGGTTAGAAAAAGATAAAAAACAACCCGTTGACTTTATCGTGAGAAGTTACCAAAAAAAAAAAAAAAAAAAAAAAAGTTTGCAAATACCCACTCGGGCCCCGATCCAGGGGGGCACTTCTTCATAAGATTAACACGTCGGGAGAGGGGAGGGGGGATCAGGACGGGAGAGGAAGGAAAGCTCCAACAAACCCCTTCAGCCCCTTCCCGACCTCCGGCTCCACGAACTGCCCACCCCGGGGAGACAAAGGGCCGGAGCGGGGCTGCGGAGCGCAGCGGGCCGGCAGCCGCCCCCCGGCCCCGGAGCCCCCCTGGCTCCCCCGCGGCCGCGGAAGCGTTTCCGCCGGCCTCGGCCGGCGCTGCGTGGCCGCTCGGCGCGGGGAGTTAAACTCAAGAGTGATAAAAGGGAGTGAAAACGCGGCGGAACGGGAAGAAAACACGGCGCGACCAAACTGGAGAAAACAAAACGCGGCGGAATGCACCGCGACCGGAGAGGGATGAAGTAAAACGAACCGTAGTAAAAGCAAGTAAAACATTCCGCGATGAAATAAGCCACAGCGATGTGATCGGCGTTAGAACGAGACGCCCCCCCCCCCCCCCCGCCCTGCGCGCCGCCGCCGGGGTCCCGCCGCCCCCTCCCCCGGGGGCGCCCGGCCGGGAGGCTCCTCGACGTGGTTTGGCTCCTCGCCCCCCCCTTTTCCCTCCGACAATAAAACTCGGGAAAGTGGAGGGAGGGAGAGCGCGGTCCCACCTGGGTGCGCAGCGCCGAGCACCAGCTGGAGCCCGAGGAGGCAGCAGAGGGGGCCGCGGAGGGGGGCGCACAGCGGGGAGCAGTCGGGCCGCGGTCCCGCCGAGCCGCGCCCCATCCCCGGCGCTGCCCGCTCCGCTCCTCTCCGCTCGGGCCGCTCCTGCCGCTCCTGCCGGGCCGGGGACGGGGAGGGCGATAGGGGGAGGGGGAGGAGGAGGAGGAGGAGGAGGAGGGACGCGAGCGGGAGAGGGAGGGAAAGAAGGGGGAAAATAAAATGTTACAAAATAAAATAAGAAAAAAAAAAAAAAACGAAGCGTGCGCGCCGGGCTCAGACACTGCGTCAGCGGACTGGGGCCCGGCCCAGCGGCGGCGAGAAAGCGGGGCGCGGCCCGAGCCCGGGGGGGCTCCGCCCGCTGCAGCGCATCGCTAGGGCGGGGGGTCCGGGGGTGAAGCGGGGGAGTGGTAGAAGCGAAGCCCAGCCTGGCCAGGGCATCCGTGCAGACGCCCGAGGATGGCTGGCTGCCCCAGCAGAATGCCCCTGCCGCCGTCTCCGCACCCCGGGTGGTCCCGATGCCCCGGTGCGGGGCGGAGGGTGTAGGGGAGATGCCCACGGTGCCGCCAGCCCCGCGTCGTGTCCCGCTGCGGGTCCTCAGCGTGGGACCCCACCTCGCCGGGGAGAGCAGCCAAGGGCTGCCATGAGCTCCCACCACACATCGTTGCTTGCACCTCTGGGTGCCCAGTAGAGTTACCTCATCCCAAGCACAGCCAGGCCAGCTGGATCCTCCTCCGTCCATCCCTGTGGCACAGAGCTGGGCAGCTCCCAGCCCAACTGTGGATGCTGAAGTTGGACACAGCTCACGCACCTTCCATCACAAGCCCAGTCCCTCCCGCCATGGGGTGCTGCACAGCTCTCCAGCTTCTGGTGCTCTGCTGAGGGCATGGGACAAAGAACATCCACTATCTGATGTAGGAATATCTCACATCCAGGAGGTGAATATAAAAGGCTTTCTAAAACTTTTAAAGAACTTTTAAACTTTTTTTTCACACCTCCACTCCAGCAGGGCTGCCCATGGCCCCAAAAGCCACCCAAAGAAGGCAGCAGACATGGAATACACTGGAAGTTGGCATATTCCTGGCTTTCTACATCAATTTGGTGCATTTGGGTGATGCTCATGGTGCCCATTCTTGTGGGAGCATCCCTGAGGGTGTGGAAGCCTCACCCCCTTGAGCTCTCCTGGGATTTGAGCAGTGCAGAGATGTTGGGGTCCCTCCCCTGCCGTGTAGCCCTGGGAGAGGGGCCCTGAGGGCACAGACACGGGGCTTCCCTGCCCCTGCTCAGCCTCGTTCCCATTGGTTGGTTTGTGTTCCCCTGCGCGGGCAGAAGGACCCTTGGTCCCGTGACTGGAACAGTTCCTCGGCAGAGCTCCGGCCATGCGGCTGGAGAAATAAACATCTCTGAAACAGCTATCAAGAATCTGTCTGTCCATATATATTTCCTTTCCACGGGACTCCTGGTTTGATATATGCGTGTTGCAGGATCCCCACTGCAACACAGAGAGGGTCAGTCAGTCCTTGACACGCAGACTCTGCCATACAAATTCAGGGGAGATGATACTTTTGATGAGACCAAGCTGATGGCAGAGCTTCCTTGAGCAGGGAACAGGATCTGGCCCTGAGTTGGCACAAACCCCTGAGGGGGTGAGGAACAGGTGTGAGCCAGCCACAATTTTGCTGTTCTTTGGAAAATAAAGGAATCCGTTGTTTCCCAGCGGGGCAGGAAGGACCTGCAGGCCGGTGCCACGATGGGCTTTGGGGATGCAAACCCTCTGGGGGGGCTAATTAAGCACATCAGCATCTGGGCTGTTGGTTTTCTAAGGCAGGGATTATTTTTTAATTGCAGCAACACTGAGAGAAAGACCTCACTGGCTTCCATGGCTGCCACAGGAAACAAGCATGACAGCCCAGAGGAGAGGAAGGAATCATCCAGATCCTCGCTCCTATCCCAAAAACTTGGAGACCATTCCAGGGGGATGCCACCCACTGAAACACCAGTGGCTGGACATGATGGGGCTGTGAAGTCCCATGAGTGGGACCCTCCATCCATCCCAGACAAACTTGACATCCCTTTCAAGGAAATTGAACCCATTCAAAGGAAGGGACACAGCAGAGTCGAAAGGCTTTGGATCCCATGGAGCATCGCCACTTCCTGGCCTAGTACCTCCTGTGTCTTGAAGGCCCCTAAGCTGTGTGTGATTAGCAGATAATTAGCACTTCTTAATTAATTTCTTCAACACAGGCCAACAGCTCTTTGCCTGCTCTCCTCCTGATCTGGTTTAGTACCAGTTGAGTCGCTACTCGACAGAGTGGATCGGGAGGAAATGTGTTTTCCCTTGGGACGTTTCCAGTTCTGTCTGACCCCTCTGGCCCTAATGAGTTGCTGCCAGATGAGGACAAGGGGACAATGCTGCATGCAAGAGACAGTCAACTGCGCCACTGGCCACAATCTCAGGAGAGCTCCTTGCCTGGGGAGACTGATTCGGAGCAATGGGCTCATCCCAGGATTACCCAGAACTTGGGATATTCAGTGTCAGTAGCCGATTCCCACAGTCAGAGCACCTGTATCTGTCATTTAACTGGAAAAAGAAATTCTGGTTTTTGGCCAAAGCAACATCCCATGTAGGGAGTGGTCACAGTGGAGGGGCTGCAGTGGGATGGGGTGAAACAGCATCGGCTCCAGTGAAAGTCATCCTGCAGGAGCGTTTGGAAAACATTTCTGGAGACAGATCCAAGCCACTTGCCTGCCTTTGGCTGGAGGTCTGACCTGGTCAGCAGCACTTGGGAGAAAACAGGTCAGTCAGGATGCTCAGCAAGTTGCAAAATGTGTTACCAATGTGCAGTGGGACCCAACCACAGGGGTGGGGGAGAAACCCCAGATTTGGACCTGGGGCGCTCATTTGCAGTGAGGCACCCCATGACTTACTGAGTTTGGGGCTGTCATGGGGCACGTTTGGTGTTTGCTTGTGCTAGAGGCATTAGAGGAAAGGATTCAGGGACCTGTGGACCATGAGAACAGCATCTATAGCCTTCAGATTTTCTGGAGGAAGGGTCTGACCACCCCACCAGCCACCTCTGAGGACTGGCAGGTTCTAAGGGTCTATTTATTGTATGGCCAGGGAGGCAGCATGTCCTGCTCTGTTGTGCTCTTCCAAGGGTGCTCCGCCCAGCCCATGGCCCTCTGCGGGACTGAGGGCTCCAGGAGAGCAAAGCCCTACCTGTGGGCAGCAGCTGTTGGGGGACCCTGGTGTCAGGGACTTTGCTTTGCTGGGGACCAGCAGCACCTGCCAGGCTCTGCCAGGAGCTCAGCGCCGCCTCGGCCTCATCCTGGCCCCAAATAGGACTGGCCGGGCCAAGATCAACACCCACCTGGCAGGCGCTGTGCATTGAGGTCACTGCTTGGGGAAGAGGCCGTCTTGGCGTCTGCTGGCTCCTTCTCCCTTGCGCTGGCAGCAGCAGCAGCAGCAGAGAATGGCCACGTCACTCTCTCTGTTTGAGACAGGCAGGAACAGCCAGACCAGCTCCCTCTCTAAGCTCCAGGCTTTGCATTGCAGGCAGCAAGGGTGACTGGTATCTCCTCGCTGGGATGGGGGGTTTGGTAGAGAACCCCATGGGGGTACAGCAAGGGACTCATCCCCAAGCTTTGCCTTTGCACCCTTCCCTTTGGAGACAAGCCTGGGGACACCATGCGGGGACTCAGCTCCTCCACAGCCCCTGGGATGTTGGTTATCATCGGGGCCCCATACTGATGCTCCTGAGGGTTTGGTTTTCTCATTAGCGTTCAACACTGTGGGAGGGGTCTCCGTGCTCGTGGCTGAGGCTCCACCGAGCAGGGAGTGTCAGGGAGGCACCTCCTGTTTGCTTCCTGTGCTCCTCCCCCAGGAGCTGAAACATGATGTTTAGGATCTGCCCGGGCTCTGCTCGAGGCTCAGCTGTGGGTAGAGGGATCCTGGCCAAAATGAAGGGCCTTTTCCCTGCCTCCAACCCAACCTTGCAACCGTCTTGCAAGGAGCAGATGGAGCTTTGCCAGGGCCCCTTAATGTGCTTGGTCAGCCCCATTCCCCCTGACCTCCTTCCCAACTTTGCTGTCTCCCAGCACTGCAAAGGGGGTCCCTTTGTGGGTGCCCCACATGGCAGCTTTCAGAGCTCTTTGCTGCTCTCTCTCCTGCAGTCCTGAAAAGTCAGGCAAGTTCAAGCTGCAAATATATTAAAACCAGATGTGCTCACTTGGAGCTGCCATGAGGAATTTCAGGGCGCTCCAGCCCTGTGAGGGCCAGTGCCGAGATCCTGGCCTTCCACAGCGGGGGCGGGACAAGGCTGGGGGCTGCCCAGGGAGAAGTGCTGCCCTCTGAGCCTGTTGCCTCTCCTTCCTGCCTGGCTTCCCCTGGAGGGCTCCTGGAAAGGGGCAGAGAGAAATTCCAGGCATTTACAAGAAATTTGCCTTTTAGAAAAACACTTTTTCTGCATGAGTCAAGAGCAAATTGGCAGAACTGGGCTGCAGAGCGGGGAGGGAAAGCAGCTGGAGAGTAGTGGAGGACAGCACATCCTGAACGGCATCTTCCTCCTGCCAGAAGCGGGTATGGGACCACAGAGCAGAGATCTCACCCTGTTCCCTGGCCCTTTCCAGCAAGAGCAGCATGGTCCAGTTGGCCCCAGGTGCTTCATTTCCACCCCTGCCACTGCCTTACCTCATTGGCATGGGCATGTCCCCTTCCACCTCCATCCCTCACCAGTTCCTTTAGCCTGGAGGGGTTTTGGCATCAATCCCAGCCACTCTCCTGGGTTTGGGTGTGAGTTCATGGATTTTCAGGATTAACGGGAGCTGGAATGAGCCAATGCTGAACAAAGCAGGTTTGGAGTCCTGATCCCGATGCGGAGCTGAGCCAGGAGCAAGGCAGTTGCCGACACAGCAGCGCGTGCTCGTGGCTCCCACGCAGCTGGCGCCTTCGGTTGGGAGAGGACAGGGCTGAGCGGAGCTCTGGATCTTTTCTTCCTCTGAATGCAAAGCAGAGCCAATCACCTTATAACTCTGCTGCTGGTGCTCCCCAGGGCAGCACAGGTGGGGATGGGAGACCTGGCCTGAACATGAGGCTGAATCTCCCTGTCTTCATCCTGCTGCTGCCCACAGCATCCCTGCATTTTTAACTTAATTCCTGTGTTTTTATCTCCATCCCTGTGTTTTACCTCCATTTGGACCATGGCACTGCTCTGCACCATCCCTGCAGCCCAAGCAACAGAGGATGGGAAAGCAGCTCCTGGCCAGGGCTGCCTGGGGGCTGGTGGGGGTCATCCCACACTGGTGGGCAGATGGTGGATAACCTCGGTTTTCAGGCTTTCCTGAATCAGCTCAAAGCACTTGAGCCTCCCCTTCACTGATGTGTTTGGAAATGAATAGCAACAGAGTGAGTGAAACACAGTCTGCAGCTGAAGGATGGAGGGAGAAGAAGAAAGACTGCAGTAACCCATCCCAGGAGGAGATGCAGGCTGGGAGCACAGAGGAGCAGGGAAGAGCACACAGAGCTGGTGGAGGAGCACATGCCAGCAGCTTCTCCTAGCCTTCACACCCCCACGCAGCTAAAGCATGGAACGGGAGCGTGTCTCAGCCCCGCTCCCAGAACAGACAATAGTGTCCTTGTGGCCAAGAGCCTATTCCTGGGTGTGAATGTAGTGACGGGAGGCTGAGCTGCTCTATGTTTGTTTGGCCTTTTGCCCCCACCCAGGGTGATGGCCGGGGGGGGCACCCAGCTGTCCCCAAGGGCAGCGCTGGGGCCAGGGAGAAGCAGAGACCACAGGCAGAGCCATGTGCAGCCGTGGAAAATCAGTCTCAGTGCAAAGATGCATCAGCATTTGGTAGCAAAGGTAGGTCCGGGCTGGCTGGGAGTCAGGGCTGTGCCCAATTCTGCTCCTGCACACTCCAAACTCTCCTCCACCATGCTGGGAGTGGGAAGGTTTAGGTTGAAGTTGCTTGAGCCAAGCATGTGTAGCACCCAGAAAGCAACGTCCTCCAGCAGCAGACCCCAGGCAGACACTGGCAGCGGTTGCAAAGCTCACACTGAGGGTTTGCCAGGTCACAAAATAAACTGGGACTGGCCCATTTAGCAGAGGGAAGTTCATTTATAGCATAACTCCCAACTGCAAATGTAGGAGGCAAAGCATCCAGCAAGGCAGCCCCTTGGTGAATCTTGATCCTGCAGGTGTCAGTGTGTCCTGCACATGCCCCTGCATGGGTGATGCAGGAGACTGATGATTCTGCTGATGCTACTGAAGCACCACTGCTGCCTCTCCTGGCCCAAATCTGTGTCACATCATCTGAACCAGACCAGGGGGCTGAAAAATGATCGACTGCAGCAGCAGGGAGGGAGCTGAGCTCGCTCAGTATTTGGTTTCACTTGCACTCACTGAGTTTGACTTTGGGCACAGCGAAGGTCGGGTCAGGTTTGCAGAGTAACCTGGGGCCTGGTGACTGTTCACCTGAGGAAGCAGCGCTGGGGGCAGGTACGGCCCCGGCTCCTGGGGGATGCCCGGCACGGCAGCCCCGCCGTGCCTGTAGAGGAGCTCGATGCACCACGGGCCCCAGCGCTCCCCAGTGATCAGTCCAGATATAAACAGACTCAACATCTTCAGCCACCAAGGTCCTTTTTCATTTTCTGTTGTGTATTTTTGTAAAGCTGCCAAGACCTAGCCCCAAGAAATTAAAGGAGCTGTGTTTCGTCACTGCTCAGTGTGGTTGGTTATTGTGGGTGACTGAGAGGGGAGACGCGGCTGTCCATGGGCTGGGGAGCGGATGGGGGGTTGTGACCCACAGATTTGCATCAACAGAAAAGGTGGGGTTTTTTATGTCCTCAATATACAGGGATTCTAAAGGCAGCTGCTACTCTACAGGAAATGAGGGACAAACCCACCTCAGCTTTCTAATTTATGTTCCAGGACAAGATCAACACCAGTAATTAAGTGACTTGGTAATTTTCAGCAATTCCCCGTCTGATGCAGAGATCTCACTGCTCTGAGCTCTGGAATGCACCCTTCCTCCATTCTTCCTGATCCTGTCCTGTGCCATCTCTGTGCAGCCACTGCAAGAGAGCTCGTGCCAATGCCAAGAGCAGAAAAACAGTAAAAGCCAAGCAAATCAGTTTCTTAAAACTTATTTTAATATCCATGTCTCATCTGTTGGGTAGAGCCAAAACAGTCTGGCCTGGTTTAAGTTACAAATTCTTCATACACTTTAAGTAAATGAACAGTGTGGCAATAGGGTCTGTTACTGGAAGTGAAACCCATCTTAACAAGGGAAGTGTTGCAGCCAGAATTCTACCAGGGTTCTTCCCTGCTTTCAGCCCCGAAAGGCCGTCACTGTCCCCTGGCCCTGGATGGGTGTCGCACAGCAGGAATAAATGCTTCTGACACAAAACTAATCACACCCACAGAGATACACACACTGGATGGCCAAGAAACAATGGGAGCAGGATAGAAAAAACCCTTTTAGAATTCTCCCCGATGTGGACAGATACCAAATCACCAGTTTCGGCAAAGCGGATGAAGCACCAACCCTGATTTCTCCTGACAGAGGCTGAATAAACGTTGAAGCTGCTTGCTGGGCAATTAACTTCTGGCTTAGAACAGGAGGCATGGAAAGGGCTAAGAGAGGATGGCTGAGGATTTAAAGATGCAGTATTTCTACTCTTTGTCTAAAACACTGCAGGTTTAGACATCACCTTAAATGCAGCTGCAAGGGAGTAAATCCAAATAAAAGCCCAAGAGTCACTACAAAAATAGTAAGAAAAAATCAAAGCAGCAGAGTTGTCCACTTCCCTGGCCTGTTGCTTAATTCCAACAGACTGCTCCATTTCTCAATTAACAAGTTCCTGATCAGGTTTAAGCACAGTGTTTGCAGATGATGGCGTACAATAAGGCGGACAAGTGGCAGTTCTGAGTGCATGATGGAGAACAGCACTTGCCAGGAGATGCCACTGGGGTAACAAAGCCACCCAAACAGCCCACAGGCTGCCACAGCTGTGGGTACAATCCTGGAGTTATCCCACGAAGGATCCCCCAGCCCACAGTGGTCCAGGGGTTGGGTTGGGAAGTGTGCACAGGGTGTTTTGGTTTTTAACCACCACCCTGAGTTGCAGTAGTGCAGCACTCATCTCCCTCCTGGGACAAACCCTGCTCCTAAACACTGCATTTTAAATATTCTGGGTAAGAACTCCTGCCACATGTTAGGAGCAGTCCAACCTGGCTGCCACATGTTCAAGTGCTGCATTTTTTGTTTTCAGTTTTCCTTCAATGTGGGAATAAAAAGGAGTGGGAGGCTCCCATTTCACAGCAGGCAGATCCCGCTGAAGGTACAAGACCCCACCAGGCAGATTATAGGAGGGAGACAATAATTCGGGTGTTTGCTCCTCTCAAGAACACTATCTCATTCCTTCCCATCTAAAATCGGATGCAGTGATGGCAGCAAGTTTCATGAGTCGGCAAGTTTGAGGAGTGTTAAGGGAGAGAGGAAGTTTTGCTGCCAAGTCACCCAAACAGAGAAGAGCAGACAAGCCTGCAGCTTCAGAAAGCTCTAACGTGAACCGGGGTTAGTAGAGAGCTGTCTGGGCACAGATGACACCTGAGCTGTGCTCCGATCCCTGCCTGCTCTCTGCCCACCAGCCACGATCAGGCTCACAAGTGTGGAGAGCTCGGTGTGAGCATGTTGGGCTGGGTCTGCAAAAACAACAGCACTTCAACGCATTAAAAAGGTGCAACTGTTGTGAGAGTGATGATCAGCAGCTAAGACCTTATGGCAGCCTGAGCTGTGACCCACTCTGACCACAGAGTGATGCAGGCCTGTTCTCCCAGGGCTTCACTGCCCTCCTGAGAAGGTGAATCATTCCTAAGAGGCCACCCCAAAGGAGCAGAAAGCTGCACCAGCTGCAGAATGGACACTGCCACAAACCTGCTAATACGGGTTTCACTGAGACCAGAAAACTGTTTTCTTCCAAAAAGTTGTTATTTTTAAAAAATTGAAATTAATTAGGGGTAAAACACTAACTCTAGTGCCATGAACAGGCAGGATCAACTTTTTTCCCCTCCAAAGGGCAAAGAGTCATATACCATCCCCAGCTGAACCTTGGTGCTTCGAGCTTTTCAGGAGATGTTACCTAAACTTTATTAAAAGAAAAAGAACAATGTTTAAATATCAACACTGGACTAGCCCAGTCTTTTTTCCAAAGTCCACATTCTTCATATGAAGCACACACGGCGTCCTGGATTCCCCAAGGCTGCATGTTCAGAAGTTCACAGTACATGGAACCATGTCTTTCTGTATTTTTTCTTCAGTTTCCCCTCCTTGCTCAGAGCAGCCACCCTTTTGTGGTCACTGACTGGATAAACCTCAAGCCATCTCCTATCCACATGGCTTGGGCTAGATGCCGAAGGTTTTCTTGATGAGAGTTGATGTTGTCATGCTCTATGGATGGAAAAAAGCAAGAGAAAAAAGCACCTGGTACAGGTTTCTTGAGACCCTTGTGGATTCCTCTGTTCCAAAGGTGTTTCTGAAAGTCTTTTTGCCGGTTTCTCAAGCAGTTTTTGGCCTATTACTCTGTCTCAGTTTGAAGAGCTGTTATTGGATGATCCAGAGGTTGATGCAATTGCAGCTCCAGCTGGGCTGCTTGTGGATACAGATTTGCGGATGTGAGGCAGCAAGTAGGGGTCACAGGCCAGCTGCTGGACATCTATCCGGTCCTCCTTTCGATAGGCCAGACACCGCCTGATGAATGCCTGCAGTACCCCAAAGCCAAAGTAAGCATTAGTTTCTTATGACAGAAACAGGAAGCTTTTGACTCTTTGGGAGTGGGGCCAACATGACAACAACCCCAGTGCTGAAATTCCTTCCTAGACACAGCACCAAAGCTCATCTTGCACCAGGAGAAGCACAGGCAGAGGCACCTGGTGTTCAGTGCTCAGCCAGACAGCTGCAGTAATCATGGAATCACAGAATGGCTTGGGTTGGAAGGACCTTAAAGCTCGTGTCATTCCAACCTTCCTGCCATGAGCAGGGGATGCCTTTCCCAGATCAGGCTGCTCAGAGCTCCATCCAGCCTGGCCTTGAACACCTCCAAGGATGGGACATGCAAAGCCACTGATCACTGTGTGATAGGTGAGCATTAAACACAGGATTCCTGCTGGTTTTATGGAAATCAGGAGGCTGGAACTGCCTGTGCTCACTGACCCTCAAGCAGATTTACCTTTGCTTCCGGTGTGACTACTGGCTTTGGAGGGAACTGCACCTCAGTAGCTTTCAGGATTGTGTTCTCCTGCAAAATATCCTGTTGTGACTGGTTGTGACCGAAGGGCTACCAAAAGAAAGAAAAAAGTTGTTGAAGGTTGGTGACAGGCATAAAGAACCCGTAGCTCTACTGTTTATCATCACCTGACATCAGCATTTTTCCAGGCAAGCAGCCCACAACTGCTGGGAAGGTGCTGTGGATACCAGAGGACCAGGACGCATTGCTCCCACACTCAACTGAACAAAAGGGATCAAGCTGGAACACGTCTAGCTTGGCCAGCAGGGATCTCCAGCTGCTTCCAGACCTCATGGGTCTGTTACAGCATTTGTCATCCATCTGAGCCGGCAGAGATTCACCCACTCATCTCTGCTGGGCTGGTTCCATGGGTCTGACTGACAGCACTGAGCAGCACATGTGTGTCAGCCCCAGCTTCCACAACACTTGGGTACCACGGTCTACTGAAAACAAGAGCCCATGGAATCCTTTCTCTTCTCCACCCTCTCTCTCCTGTTGTCATAAAAAAATCTACCTTTTCTCGTGACAAATCACCTTTTCCTGATGCACACTCTTCCCTTTCAAAAGCCACCCTAAAAGCTTCTAAAGTGGGTCTTTGTACCTACTTTTTTTTCCCCCTGAACACTTGCAGCCATCAAGAGCAACAAAGACTCAGGGCATTGAAAGTATCACAGCCAAGACCAGACCAAAAACCTCAGACCATGAATGACACACCTGTCCTGCCCAAAAGGGCCTCAGTGGGAACATGCCCAGTGGAAAGAGATGTTCTACAGAATGTCTTTTCTGAAGGAAATGCCAAAGGTAAAGCACAACACAGCCTAGTCTATGCTCCCCACTTCCATTAGCATGGGCTCTGCCCTGAAACTGACGGCAAGGAGACAAGGGAGCACATTCTAAGTCTGTGGAGAAGGAAGCAGAAGCCTGGGCTGCCTCCAAAAAGGTTTGCAAAACACCACTAGGAAAAGGAATTAAGCACCTTCTTACCTTTCTGCCATAGAGACACTGATAGAAGATGACTCCCACCGACCAGACATCAACTTTATTTGAAATCTTTGGAGGTTCTTTCCCAACCACAAAACATTCTGGTGGCAAATACCTGATTAGAAGGAAGCGATAAGAAGTTATGAACAGCAGTTTCAAGTATTTTCCATCATTTCCTTTAGAACAGAAGATTCTATGATGAAATACTGGCCTGGGACTCAAGGGTCCCATTTCACTCCTGTGCATCTCTGGGCCAAGATCACCAATGGCTGGCTACTCCTTCTGGGAACAGTGATCCCAAGGACTCTCCAGACACTCGTGTTCTGAGCTAGTTCAGCACAGTCAGTTTCTTTTCACCACCCATTCTCTTTTACCTTCAGAACTGCTATTTGCTGTTGAAAGGGCTTGGCCAACAATTCCACAATGAAAGCACACAGCCAAAATACATATTTTTAGAAATACAACCCCATACGCCATGTCCCAGTTAAAGACACTCAGCTTCACTCAGGGTACAGCTAGTTTCATTTTTAGGAACAGAACAAAGCTGTACAACACAGAATGCCCCAACAAATGTTCTGTTGCCCATGGTGACAGTCTGCAGCTTGGGTGACATCTGAGTCACACTCAGTGGCACTCACCAAGGGTCTGCTCTCAGCCAAGGGTGATACAGTGACACTTGGCACAGAAGATAAAAGAATTGCTGAAAACACGACACTCAAGTGAAGCTCTGGCTATAGACAACACTGTGAGTTTTACATCTTTTTTGAGAGCTAACTATGGATTTTCACCTCCTCATTTCAGAGGAATACTCTTTTCATCTCCCTGATGCAGCACCTGAATTTCCAAATAGGTACAGTATTCCCCTTGCTCTTGTTTAAGATGCGAGACAGAGCCACTCTGGACTGTGAAAGAGCAGCCAAGCCCCACTCTGGAGCTCGCTATCTCAGCAGCATATGCAGCTTTTCACCAACCCTTTGAATATGAGTGGGTTTTCAAACACTGACCTACTGAACAGTGAAATGCTGCCAGCCTCAAAAGGAGCTGTGTGACAACAAGAGCAGTTTCCAGGGTCTCAAACCTCCAGTGTGTCAAGCTGTCACAGACAATGGCAGCACACACAGAGCTGACACACATCCAAAGCTGTTTATAAACTGTTCTTGATCTTAACTTGCAAGTGTCCCAGGCATCGCTTACCAGTAAGTACCAGCCCCCTGCGATGTCAGCTCCATGCCATCAACTGAGTTGTAGCTGTCATCGTCCATGATTTTGGAAAGTCCAAAATCTGTGATTTTTATCTCTCCACATGCAGTACCATTGACTAGAAGAATGTTACCTAGACAAAGGAAGGAAAACGCCCTTAGGATACACATTTAGCAAGAATAAAAATGCATTGAGCCCTGCACTGCACAAGGACAAGGGACCTACAGTGAGGTGCACCAGATGTTTTCACTCTCAAAACCCTGAACTTCAGAGACAACTGGAGACCGCCAAGTGCTAGAGCTGATCTGCTCATCTTGAATGACCCAGTGACCTCATATTGCTTGGAGCCTCCAGATCCTGAGCCCTGTTAGCCAAATGAGCTTCAAACCCAGCCTGTTTTGACCCCTCCCAAAGGTCCCGTTGGACGGGCAGGTCAAAAAGGAGGATTAAAGAGAGAAGTACACATACACAGTTATGACTCATTCTGCCCAGAAGTTCTGACTTGCCCTGTCCTCTCAACATTCCAGAAACTCTCCTTCCTGGCAGTGCTCCCCAGTGACTTTCTAAGCTCAAAAAGGACAATTACTGCTTAGGCAAGAGACTTTTGTAAACCCATCAAGAAGTCAGATCATCACTGTTTTTCTCCAAGCCTACAATAAAGTAGCAGAACCGTGTGTGATGGCAGTGGATGAATCACAGCTCTAGGCAGCTGCAGGCAGAGCTCAGACAACTTGGGAACAGCCAGGGAGGAAACGGGGTCACTACAACCAGTGCAACAGCACCATCTCCTGTACACATTCCTCGTGCTGATGCAACAAACCACATCACAAACCAGTTACACAATGATGATGAGGTGCCACCAGTACAGGGAGACAAGCCAGGGATAACTGCCCAAAGAGACGGATGAATTTACTGGACTAGAAAAAAAGCTATGTAGCCAATATGCATCATCCCAAAACAGAGCATTTCCATTTTCCCCCTTGTGGCTCTGCCCCAATGGTAGAAGGAAAATATACACCACCATTTGGGGAGGATCTTCTTCACAGCAGATGTAACTGAATTAACTCAAAGGCAGACCTGAGCAGTCTGACTGTGTGTCGTCAGCTTTGGGAGCTGTCACACAATATGAAAAAAAGAACATTTCAAAATTAGCTTCTGCCATCAAATTTTCAGCCAGATGATTACAGAAAGAATAAGCCAGAAGAATGGGAACATGAAGCACAGCAGTAATGGTAGGAACCTTTATGAAGCAATAACAGAAACTTGCAACAGCAGAATACAAGCAAGACATTAAGAAAACGAACACAGCCACTTCAGGGTTCAAGGGCTCATTCTTAACAATGTTACACCTCTTTGTTTTATGTTGCAATTCCAGGAGACAACATCCTTTCCACATTTTCCAAATGTTCTGTGCATTTTATGTTTTTTTCTTGTTGCAAGTTAGCTTTCCCAGGCAACCCTGTCTTCTTTTTGCTGTCTGACCAAAGGAAACTTCCTCATATTACTTGTAACCCATTACATTTCCTTAGCATCCTTAAGCATGTCAGCACAGCATACCTGGTTTAAGGTCATAGTGTATGATGGGAGGTTTGATTTCATTTAAGTATTTTAAAGCATTCACAATCTGCATGATAATGGATCGTGCCTCTTTCTCTGACATTAGCTTGTGCTGTTTCAGGTAGAAGTCCAGATCATTCCCCTCACAGTATTCTAACACTGTACAAAACCTGAAAGAAAAACATGAGTTATTGCAATTAAGGCACCTGATAGAAACCAGAACACTTTGTTACTGCTTGTCTGTAACTCACCTATTTGGCCAATATTTAAATTAAGAGTCCCTCAGCCTCTTAATCCCTTTCTAGAAGTAAGCTACCAGGAGCACAGGCCTCAATGCTCAACAATACAAAGGTCAGAGATCCCCCATTAAAGACCCAGAGGCTGAAAGCTGTATCAGCTGTGGCATTTGCCCAGGGCCAAGAGCAGGATTTACCAGTAGAGCACCACATCTGACAGAATACACCACACTGGTTTGTGAGCTGGAGTCTCTAGAAAACCAGCGTATGCTGGAAGTACACCTTGGTTATCTCTGCAGTAAAGTCTAACATTGGTGTGGACACTTTCTGGACTCTCCTGGAAAGTTTTAAATACTTTGCCTTTAGTGAATAGCTCAAACCATGGGAAAGGACAGAGCAACACAACTTACGAGTCAGTATCCAGTGAGAAGTAGTCGTATAGTTTAACTATTCGAGGGTGATCCAGTTCTTTGTGAATTCTGTACTCTCTACACGCATGTCTGAAAACAGCAAAGTCTGAGCATTAGTCATACAAGTGACTTAAGTCTAATTTCTCCAGATACTGAATCCAGACATACCACACAGCATCCAGCTTCAATCAAGCCCATGCACGTTCCTCAGACAGCTTCAGAAAAAGCAAGTGAAGGAGGAACTGCACAGAACAGCTCTTGCAAATCACAGAACCAGAGTGCAGCTCCAACCCTGGCAATGCTACAAAATAACTCATCTTGATTAATAGTACTGCTTGCCAAAATAGAATAATCTCATAAATCCTTAAGAGATCCAAGATAGCTGAATACAAAAATCAGCAAGTTCTAGAAGAATTCCATGATGCTTAGCCGCCTAATTTCCAGGCTTCAAATTCAGCTTGGTTTGTCCCAGTGACTTGTTGAGGAATTAAGAACACAGCTTTATCTTGGAAGTCCTATGGAGAAGGCTCAGCTGTCACTCTGCAGAATTAGCTAACCCATGGCATTAGGGAGCAAGAGTTACCAACAGCAAAAGGCTTCCAGTAAAGAATTTCTTCCTAAAATTTAATTTAACCCTGCTTCTCTGTCAGGTTGAAGCCATTCCCCCTTGTCCTGTCACTCCAGGCCCTTGTAAACAGTCTCTTTCCAGCTTTCTTGCAGGCTCCCTTCAGGTACTGGAAAGACACAATTAGGATCACTTATTCTAGGAAACAGGGAGGGGGATGACTTCCAGGGAGCACAATGCAGGTGTGTAACCTGAAAGATGGGCAGGAAAAACCATTTCCCATGAAACTGCTTGAACATTTCAGAGGGAAGCCACTTCAGCACTTTCCCCACAGAGCTGGTGCTTTAAAATGCAGAGCCACATGGCTTATACAAAACTCTCTGTGTGTATGCACACATTTAGAACATTTCTAATCTGACCAACACTTCTGCAAGTAGCTACTGGGACAGAAAGTAGCTTTTGAAATGTGGCAAACACAGGAAAAAATTGGCAGCCTGTTCACAGGCACTGGATAACCAAATGCAGGAGGAACCGGAAAACACGTCTGGCTGCTTTACAAACTCACTTACTTGTGATAGTTTTCTTTCTTCTCATCCCTCCAGTTTTTATTTAACTGGTGTATTTTCACAGCTACATATCTCTGTTCTGTTAAATCAAATGCCTGCAGAGAGAAGAGCTGAAAATCAGTAGGAATCATAGGCTCAAGTTAACACTGCAAAAGCTGACAAGCTCTAATAAACCAATATCCCCACCCAGGAAATCAGCATTACAACATAGTGAGGGAAAGCAAACCCACATTTTTATGTAGTAAGTTTCACTAACGAATTTAAGCAACTCTGGAAACAACTGAATATTCTGTGCTTCGATCTGACTTCCCCACAGAATCTAACTCACGCTGCATTGATTTTGACATTTTACTACCAGAGCTACAAAGGGACCAGGAAGACCAAATGACCAAAATATAGACAGTTTTTATCCTGGGAAAGACCCTGCCATTATTTCCCAAAGTCCAAAATTCATTTTCTACACTTGTGTTAATAAAAAAAACCCACCAAAATGCAGAACATTTTCCAATGCTTTGTTTCACGCATGTAGCTCAGCTTTCCAACTTGGAGCATAATGTTTCAGCACATAGAAAAGCTGGAGAATTCAATGGCAGAGCTGTGTGATCCTGTGCTTTATTCTTACCTCCACTTTTTTATTATTTAAACAGTCTTTAAAGAATGGACCTCTGAAATTGCACTCAAGGAGCAATGCAGAAATCTTCTACCTTGCCTGAGAGCAGCAATAGCTCGTAATTTCCAGGACAGGACAAAATGCTGCGGTAAGCAAACAGGCATAATGTGTGTTCATCTCAAAAGTTGTCTACTTAATTCTTAATGCTTAATAGATTGGCCAAGACCCTGGAGAAGAAGGGCTAAGCATTTCTTTGTTTTAATAACAGTTATAACTCTTAAGAGCAGGCAGGTAGGAAACATTCATACCTTCTTGCTTTCATCTGTGGAGCCAAAACTTTCTGCTTCGTCAGCACAGGAGCTCAAAGTACTTGCACACAGCTCACACTCCTTTTTTCCCCCCCATCTGAACAGTCTAGTCCCCCTTAGTTTAGGGCCCCACTGTTGTGCTGCATCAAAATAATAAAGCACCACGAAGTTTCCAATATTTACATTGGCACAATTATTTCCATTCTAGCCAAATTCAACATGAATTCAAAACTTCTGAGTACAGATAGGGAATATTGAGAACTGGAATGGCTCTAAGTGAAATAGTCAAATAGCAAGCACCAAAGCATCCCAGGTCTTGGCTGTCAAGAGTGCTGACATACCAGGAATCCTCAGCTCTAAGGAATTCCCAACAGTACACACACACACTGCCCCCCCCGGTCTGCTTTTTCAGAGGGTAAAATGAAGACACAAGAAACAAAGCTTTACACCCCCAGGAAGTACAGGCTCTGCTCTTATTGTTGGAGCTATTTTCTCTTGTTTACAGAGATGTTCAGACTTGCTGTGCCATCTCAGTAAGGCTTAGCCACTGCAGGTATTTGTACGTAGCATTTGAAGAAACAAGTGGTTTGCTTCTCTGTCCTAACAAAAATTGAAGACTTGGTACAACATTTTTTGACACACATTTGAAGGAAATTTGACCTCTGAGGACAAGGCCAGCACCTGAAAATCTCAACTCTGATGTCTAATGCAAGCCAGATGCACCATGAGCTTTGTCCTCCCTTTTTCCCTCCATAACCCACACAGCACTGAGAAAAAAAGTGTAAAAATTCTGCTTCCCGCAGATCCAGATTATGCCAGATTGCCACTTCCAAGTTACCTTATATACTTCACTGAAGCCACCTCTACCCAGAAGATGTAGCAACAAATATCTATCATTTAGCGTTGGATGGTCTTTAAATCTGGTGAGAAAGACAGTTTGAGAAGACAGAAATAATGAAATCCTCTGCACAATAGATCACAGCTACTTCACAGCTAAGAAACAACGCTTTCTCTTTCAGAGAAATATTACAATCGTGTTAATGACCGACACATTTGATGCTATTTGATCACTCTGCATCAATGAAAGACTATTTAATGGTACCTTGATGCACTTGGAAGCCTTTTTCTTACAGAA
This sequence comes from Corvus hawaiiensis, assembly GCF_020740725.1. Classification (NCBI taxonomy): domain Eukaryota; kingdom Metazoa; phylum Chordata; class Aves; order Passeriformes; family Corvidae; genus Corvus; species Corvus hawaiiensis. The sequence continues at coordinate 94,319,239 of NC_063213.1, read as the reverse complement.
CTTCAAACTATAACTGTACCACCCCACAACCAAGTGACTATTGAGTTTTAACATCAATTTTAAAAGGATTAAGTGTTTCCCATTATGAAAAGATTGTTTCTCATTATGAAGAGAACAAATAAAAAATAACTTTAAGTTATCATCCCTGAATCCCATGTACTTACTGTGAATTATCTTCATTGTGTATCCTTTTCAATTCCCTGATGTGCAGATTTCTAACCCTCTCTAGCCGTTCCAGCTCTGCCTGGATCTCTGCTTCTTCCTGCACAAGGAAAAACCAAAAGGAAAACACAACACTCTGTAAGGTACTGCAGGTAGTGTTTCCACCTGATTTATGGAAACACAAATGCAAATCCACTTCTGAAGAAGTTATTGGCACAAAACTTGTCTGGGAGATCAGAGAGATGGTCAGGTTCAATTCGCAGTCAGGTGGCAAGTAACAGGAATGAAAACTGACTGGGTAATTCTGTTCACACCTACACAGACAGGAGGAGACACATCTTTACACCTCCTTGTTTCTAATGCTTTCTGTAATTAAGAAGCCTTGTTGCTGTGGTCTTGCTCCTTCCCTGAGTTAGTGCTACTGCAGCTGTTTTTGAAGGAATTTCAGTTTTGGTGGGACAAGAGAAAGAAGACAGCCTCAGCAGTAAGAGCAGGGATGTCATGATGCCAATGTGAGATGGGGCAGCGTCTGGACAGGATGGGAAGTGTGAGAGAATGACATTATGTTCTACTAGTGGTAACTGCTCAAACATGTCAGAGTGTTCCTCAATGCCATGTAGAAGTTCTGACATAGTGTTTGTCTAGCTGCAAGTTCTGGTGCCCTCAAAAACAACATGAGAATGAATTCATGTCACTGTGGCCAGGGCTGCAAACCTCAATTCAAACGTGCTCCCTGAGCAGTATAATTTGTGTATGTGACTCAGGGGACACCATTACCCATCTGTCTTGTGACTCTGCTCCTTCCCTTTCCAACTGGTTCTATTTTTAGACATAAAGAATGAGCCAGTTTCCAAAAGTGGAGAAGGATAAGCGCAGCTTCAGACAATGCCACGATCCCAACACATTACTTCATTTTCCATTAAGGTCCATTTACAAATGGATTCCTCCATTCCAGGGTGCCAACGTTACATGCCAGCATACATGGACCTGCAGTTAATCCCCTGCAGCCATGTGAGAGCTGTGCAGCCAGCACGCCTGCAGCATTCCCCTGCCCGTATCACTTCTCTTTGTTCACAGGTCAATGAAGCATAATGGGCAAACTGCCAGCAGATTCCAGGTGTGCAGTAACTTTCCCTTCCACAGAAAATAACAAGGAGTATGGAGGCATTAATGAGGCCTTGCATTCTGCTTGTGTGTCAAGATTACAGGAGAAAAACTAAATGTAGAGCTGGAGCACCACCTGAGAAAAGAAGCAGCACTCCAGCAAGACATTTGCTTCCTCTTTGGTTCACTTCCAAAAGAAAACTCCTTGGCCTTAGCAGAGATCACACCTAACCAGGAAATGGCAAAAGATACCTACTTTTTGTCCCAGTATTTCATCTGTTGAAGTGTCCCAGAAAACTTATTTATAGGTCACTGCAATCACTTTCAAGGTAACCAACAGCTTATCTAAATATAACCTCACTTGCAGGTACAGTTCCTACTGAGGCCAAGGTATTTGAGAACAAATGTGCATTGCAGCTGCCTGAACAGGACTGGTTTGCAACAGCCCAAGAGATTTTATTGGACTGATAACGTTGGTTACTCAATATTGCAAAGAACTGCAAAAGTCTTTTGACTGTTGCATTTTTTTGTTGTGTTCTCATAATTTTCTCCCCTTGGTCCATTCCTTGCTGTTCCCCCATGTCATGCACATTCAGAGTCCAGCACCAGGCAGGTCACAGTGACAGAAGATGTATCAAAAGAGCAGAACTCTGCATGAAATCCTAACTGTAAGGACACAGAAATCTATTTATTGAAGCAAAGAACATCTTTCGTGAATACCACCACACTGAAAAAATTATTACAAAATCGAGGCTATCCCTTCCAAGCACAAAACCCTCTTGATGATCAAACAAGCAGTGACCTCTACAGAGAAATGCTCTCGTTCACAGAATACTGCACAAAAAGCCTTTGCTGCAACTAGTTCTTACCTTTTTAAGATGACCTAGTCGGAGTTTGAAGATTTCCTCCTGTTCATGGTATTCTGCTAATGTTAACCTGCGTAAAAAAGAGAGACTCAACACATTAGGTTTCAAGATGTGATAAAGTGAACAATCTGCAAATACACATTGTCAGTGGAAGTAACAACTCCACAGAGTAAATCAACAGCACGAAATTTTTAGATAAACTCTGCAATCTGTATTTTTTAATAATCAGTCTAAAGGAGAACAAAACCTTAAACCTCAACAACATACATTAATTTCAAATCCAAGTCCCTAATAACACCTATCTAGGCTACTGATTGACTTTTAACTACGACAGCTAAACCATAATCTAAATATAGAAAAGTGAACCCCAAATATTCCACATCTTATTTTTCCATGTAAAGTTTGCTTTACTGATTCATTTTCAAATTTTTCTTTGTAACAAAAGCTGGATAATTTCAACACATATATTCACTCTGAGACTAGAAGCACACCTGGCCACACAGCCACTGTAAACAGAGCAATGACCTGGGATTCAGAACTTCTTCCTGTTTCATGTTCTGCCAAGTGGCTTCCAGGGAAACCTTGGGAAATTTACTTTATTGTATTTTTGACTTCACATGTACTTACGAGAAGCAATGGGATAAGGGGAATAATCCCTATTTTATTGATAGTAAATGATGTGCGAAGTTTCTGCTCTAGGTGGTTGGTAAAAAGAAGTTTCATAACATTTTCAATGTCTTTTCCACGCCAAGCGTGCCACGTAGGACAGAGGCAAAGCACAGCCTTACACTAAAACAGTGACAGAGCCAATCACTTGTGAAATACAATGACACGCTGAGATCTTTAGGATTAGAAAAATGAATCACTATATTAATTGTCTCATTACTACCAACAAGGAATTTGGTAAAAGCATCCCATGTGAACATAAAACTATGAAGCCCTTATCAACTGCATCTGTTCACTCCGTAAACAAGATCTGCACATGACAGCATACGAATATCTTTTTTTTAAACCTAAACTGAGTTCAAAGCATATCCCAGGAGGATTCCTGTAAGAGCAGTTATGCTCTACCACGGTACTTCACACAGGGTTAGTGCAGGAGGCCTCCAGAGCATCAACACCTCAACTTCTTTCAAGGGGGGGCCGAGTCCTACATCCGTGCAGGGAGACCTTACTCAGTACATTGAGATGAGGGAGCATTCATCTCATCAAGTGCTCCTCTTCAAATGCCCCAGGCTTCCCTCTGTTGATAATGCAGAGTCCATGTACTTGAAACAAGGCCTAAAGCAGTTGCCACCCGATAAATTTAATGGAAAACTTGTAAGCCAAGTTCCCTATGAAAGAATCTTGAGCAGAAGGAACTACTTATTACAAATTAAAGATACATATAAAACAAAGCCAGTACCAAAAATGGTCACATGTTGTCTCATTTCAAATAAAACTGCTGAGGGCCCTGAGCTGGACTTGATGGTCCTTGGGAGTCCCCTCCAACTCAGGATATTCTGTGATTCTATGACTCTAATTTGCACACGCAGCCTGAATTTTAATTAGATTCAGATAATCTAAAAGACCGTCCCAAGAGTTTAGGTCTTTGTGATTCTGTGATTCTTTGGTTGCTGTTGCTGTGTAAGGAATTAAGAGACAATTGAATAAACCAGCAACAAGGTTTGCACATATACTCGTGCACAAATAAAAAACACCATCAATCAGTCCATTCATTAGGGCAGAGATGTAACGAGCACCACCAGGCTAACACTGCCCAAAACAGCCTGTCACAGCAACCACCACAAAAATCAAGGGGGCTCTGAGACAAACACCGTCCTGTTTCACAGAAACATGCTGGAAACCCCCTACCTACCCCTAGTGCTGCCCAAGCTGCTCTAATGAATCTCAACCAGCCCCAGCAGATTAATCTTCCTGAATGAAAATTCTTTTCTCATTCACAGGCTAGAAACTCATTTTGGGAGAGCTTGTGTTTAAATTCGCATCACAGGACCTTCTTCTCCTTTTTAAGACACAGCAACAACCATGAACCAAAGAGGAACCAAAAATCAAAAAGGAATTTGGCTGTCTGCTTCTCATTCAACTTTTAGAAACGTTTATATTTAAATTGCCTAAAAGTCAGCCTCTTATGTAAGAGTTCCACAATGAAAAGCCTCCCTCCACAAGTCAGAAAATTTTGTTCCTGATACACAATGGTCCAACAAATGCACTTACTGGATAACCAGTGATTAAGCAAGTAGTCAGTCCAGTTGCGACAGCTGACTTGCAAAAATCCCAGTGTTTTCACATAAGCTACAACACTCCACATGAACCATATCCACACCCTGGCAAGCAGTTTTTATCAAGCACATGACAAGAAGCTTTTCTAAACCACAAAGATACCACCCTGAAATATATCAGTGAAGAATGATAAACCAGCAAGAAACAGAGAAATAGACCCGGGAGCCCAAGAGGTTTCCTAGCAGAGCATGGTAAAGCTGGATTATGCCAAGGCAGGCTCACAGCACAAGCAGAAGCATCACAGACATGACAAGGACTCCCAGGGCACATCAGGACCTGTGCTGCCATGTCTCCAGAATAAGCCACACTACAGCTGCACCAGACTGCTGGAGAGAAAGAATTCCACAAAAATGGGGAAAGCTCATCCTGCCTTTTGGAAGTGAAAGGTTACCACAACGAATAGCAACAATTCTAAATATCCATGTACAGACATTCCATTTGCTTCTCCCAGCTCAAACCTGGCAATACAAAAAGAGGACTTAAAAGTTTTATTTAGTTCTTTTCAGGCTCCCTTGGCCAGAACAAGGGGAGAAATGTCTCCAACCAACTTAGTTATTTGCAGGAAGCACCCAGTGCTCTCCACCACAACTCACCTGATCTGCAGGTACCTGTATCCCATTTGGGAGCTGAGGGCACCCTAAATATCAGGATTCACCCAGACTTCTGCCATCTTTGCTGAGACTGCGAAGGCAGTGGGAGCTTTTGCTTCACATGCCCTTTTAAAGATCAAGACCAAGAATTCAAAGGGCTTCCAGAACTCTGAGGTCAAGTCAAGCCCAGGAGATTTAATAACGAAAAATGAAAAATGTCAATGAGAGTTATGGTATTAACCTACAGCAATAAAATGAAGTCTATAAAGGGAACCAGGAGAAGGCAGGGCTAAATCTATAACTAAATGTATTTCCAACCCACAGAAACTCCTGAAAAAATAATGTTTTAAATTTCTTTCGAGACCCAGCTTTACTCTAGAAGAATATCAAGTCTCTTAGAGCATCAGTAATTTCAAAAGAGGCAGGGGAAAAAAAATAAAATCCATGAGAAGAGTAGCACTTCCACCATTTCCCTGAGTCACGTATGTGTGAAGAACTGTTTTGGAGAACAGGCCAATGCTCAGTGCACTGTCTCTATAACATAGAGAGCATCTTATTCCTTTAGCATCCCAAATGAATTATTTCAAAACTCTTAACTCAGAATTCTCCACAGTAAACACACAGATATCAAGGTTTCTAAATGTGTACAATTTTGTTTTCCTTAAAAAAAAGCACCATAGATACCCTGCTACCAATATAAATTCTGAACTTGCAACACTAAAGTCAGACCCCACTTTTCAAACCTGACACAACAGGAATACTAAAAACATTACTGGACTCATAAAAAAAAATAAAGCTAATCTCATACAAAGTCTGGACTCAGCAATGATCCTTCTTTCACTTCAATGAAAACTATTTAGAACTGGAGCCAGATGTTGCTGAATGCCAGGCTAATTCCACAACATTCATTTGTGCATGGAGTGAAGCCTGGAGGCAAGGGCAAGATTCCATTTCCCAGGAGAGATTTTGTGCTCTAATCAAAGCATGTGGCTTTGCCACGCACCAAGAAGGCCACAGAACCTACGTTTCATTTTCTGCTCCGTTGGTCTTGTTCTTGCGCTGCTTCTGCTCGGTGCTTGCTGGAGGGGTCTGGCCCATCGCCGGGGGCTTCCGCTTTGCTAACATTTTTCGTTGTCTTTCTATTTCTTCCCGCTGTGAATTTATCCTTTCCTGTTGCCTGAAAAGCAGAGAGGAAAAAAAAAAAACACGACACAGATAACTAAGGGTGTGCACTTGGTTGTCTTCAACATCTGTTCTTACCAGATTGGAGCCATGAATTTCAAATCAGTTGTACTTGTAAGATTTGTAACAAAATATTTTTGTACAGAAAAGTGGGATGTGCCAAACATGATGAGTCAGAATTTTAAAGGTATTTTTACACAAAATGGGATTTTTTTCCTGGCTCACAGAAACCCTTCAGTAAGTAAAAGGTTTAATCCATGCAGAGGACATCCAAAGGAGTTGTTAACCCCACAGAATCCCAGGATCCATGGCAAGTCACTAATTTTCCACACACTTTTTCCTAGAAGCCTCTGTTCTAAATCTCAGATTTTCCTGGTAAAACTATTCCTGAAGTCTGGCACTGTTTGAGAAAGTATCCTTACACTTCAAAAGTACAGTTAAGCTATCCTAAATTCTCTGGAATATAACCAGCACCATTCCTGATTTCACTAAGAAACCATCTCTCTCCCAAGACAAAAAGACTATCTTGAAACATTTTACAGTGATAAAAGCACTCTTGAAATTTCAAGTCTGAATGACCTAAACATTTGCAGACCTAATTCCCCCTTAAAAAGGGACTGAGACTGCAGGTAAGTATTCCAGAAGTATTTTTTCCATGTCTTACAGCACAAACTAAGGAAGAATTATGAAGTCCTTAATCTGTGCCTAACAAGAGCTGCACCTCCCTATCACTACAGAAGAGTGTTGTGATTTTAAAGGATCACACATAGCTCTCTAGTGCAATTAATTTGCCAAGTCCTACTTAAAGGTCTAGGCCAGGTGGGAATTGGCTGGGTATTTCCATTAACATCCTGCATAAAGGGTCTCTGATCTTCATTTCCAGGTTTCTGCAGCCCCTTTGATCACTGTTACCAGAAGGCAAAACAAGTTAAATAGTATGGATTTTCTCTTTCAAGCTTCTCCACTTTCTACTTTCAAAAAAAAAAAAAAGGCAAGCTAATTAGCCTTCTTTGACTAATATATGCAAGGATGCAAATCAAATTGATTCACTCAGGATGTATGTGAGATTTTGGTCCACCCCTCCATCCCAAGCACTACACAGCCAGGTGGGTGCACTGAGGATTCCCAACAGGTAACAACAGTTAGCCCAAAGGCCAACTCAAACCATTCCATTCCAATTCAAGTCTCTGGAAGTTTCAGTGGAAATGGATTTCTCACTTCAGTGTGAATAAGTTCCCCATTGTCAGGAGTTCCTATCTGATCCTTCCATGCATCAGTCACACCATTCTCACATTCTGACGTGCAAGACATCACACACAACTGTTGGGGTTTTTTTCCATTTCTTCCTCTGAAGTTAAAGACAATCCTGTTTGTCCTCACTTGATGAGGTTCTGGAAGGCATAGCCATCTGTCCACTGCTCCGTGAAGGATGCGCCGTGCCGCACCGTAGTGAAGTGCCCCAGCCTCAATCGATCCTGCATGCTCTTATCTCGGCATGCCATCTTCTCCTGCTTTGACTGAAAGCAAAATAAAGCCACATAAAAATACAAGCCATAAATTACTAGCTAAGGGCTGTGCTGCGTTTTAAATCACCACCAATTCTTACCACTTTCTATTATTTCAGTTCTGCTTATCTGAAACCCAGCTGAATATCATTGATCAAGTCATTGCTGGTGCTTTGCACTGGTCTGACAGGCGTTTGTTCACCTCCATCCTGACATTTCAGCCTCACTCTTCCCTCCTGATGACTGCCTGGGCAGCTCACCCATCCTATGATCAGCTGAAATCAGCCTGGCAGTAGGATTAGAACTATCCCTTTGTATCAGTAACTTAGCTAGACTGCAGGCCCAGCTCTGATCAGACCCTTATTCAGGAGATGAAGAAAGAAAACGCACCTTGAATCACTATTAAGACTAAGATACAGTGATCAGCCAGCTCAGTCCTAGCCTTGTACCATGTCCTGAAGTGACACAATCTCAGTTAGGTCACCACTCTGGAGAAGGGAGCCCTGCTCAGCCAAGAACAATCAGCTCTGTGACAAAAATCAACTCAGACTGCATGTCTGCTACCAGCCAGCACCTGGGTAGTTTTGCCCATCCAGTACCCACAAACAATAGGTGTAACTGGCCAACAGGTGAAAGAGCAATCAAACCCCCACACTGTTTTAACCATCAGGAAAGCTGGACATCTTTCAATACCGAAGCAGGCTGGATGCTGGTGAACAACAGCCTGGCACTGGCCCCAGTGTGTTGTTTTCAGTGTTACACAAAGCAACGATCTCCGACTTTGCTGTTTGAAAGAACAGAGCATACCTGCAACTCCACTGCACAATGGGACACTGCTCCTGCATCCCCAGAGCTGCAAGGAGTTGCTTTTCAGGTGTATGGGTTTCCAAATCAAGCAATGCCTGCTGCATTTAGAGCTCTTTCTCTTAGGCAAGAGATCACTCTGACACTGTGCAAAGTGACCAAATCTGAACCACTTCAGTCTTTGGATTACATTCCTTTTTGCAGAGAAATAATTCATGACAGAATTCCAGTTATCTTTTATCACTAAAGCAACAGGAGCAGGTTTTTACTGTTAAGAAGATAGAGATGCTTTCAAGGACATGAACTGCAGAGATGTCCCCTGCTCACCTTTTCTATAAGAAGCTTCTTGCTCATCGTTACACATCGATTCAACCGCTCCTTGTACTTCTCCAGCATCTTTTGCTGCTCGTCTATCTGCCGTCTCAAATCACAGTTGGCCTAAAAGTGAACAGAGGACAAAGCCTGTGACTTTAAACCACTCAGAAGAGGCAAACTAAGCATCACTTAGGAAGAAGTTTCTCCAGCTAGCTGTGGGGATCAGATTAAAGTCAGCAAACCAGCAGGATAAAAGAACAGGTTTTGTTTAGCAAAACATCCAAGACAAACTCTTAAATTTTTAACTCACATCTTAACACCCCTCTAGAACAGGGAAGTTCTGTCATCCTGGTTTACATGTAAGGAACTAAGGTACAAAGAGAATAAAGACAAGCAAAAGTATTTTAATTTTTTTTGTTGTTATTAAACATTTAAGACCTTGCCACAGCTACCAAGCCTCAAAATAGCTTAGTCGTTGCTGGACTATCCTCCGTCTTTAGCCACAATACTGGCAGAGGAAAAGGATGGGGGAACTCCCTTTGTACTTTCAGTCAAATTCTTGTTCGAGTCACTTTCCATCAGCCCCTCTACACAGACTGCTCTCAGTGGCAGCTGCTGCTTCACACCACCACAGCATGCAGCAGGACTGTATGTGCAACCACTTTCATTAACAGAGTCAAATTTAACCACTTCCCTTCCAACTAGTAGTCTAGTAAAAACAAAATAATAATAATAATTAAAAAAAAAAAATCTATTTCCTGCTTCATGAATTGTTTCCACAAACTCACATGTGCCCCGTGTCTCCGTAAGCTTGACTGAGCTCTTTCAGGTGCTGAGACCACACACACAAAGCCTTCCCTCTACTCCCTTTAATGTCCTTTCTAATGCTTTTCAACACTTCTCAAGAGCTGCCTCTCCAGCTGATGAAAGCTAAGTCAATTAGAACTCCTCCATTAAGACAAGATCCTTGATTAGAAGGTATTTATCTTTTATTGACGAATACTAATGGGTTAAGAGCTTCATCCTTTTGGTTTGGCCAAAGCATGTTCTCATCTCTATACAGGCCTCTGACTCTCCTGAATGAGCATTTCAGAACATTACTTCCCAGGCTACTGAGAGGCTACTGGACATGCTGCCAAACAAAAGGCAGAGTCAGCTCCTCAGAACTTAGAAGAGGGGAGAACTGGGTGGAGGGAAAAGGGCAGTGGTGGAGTCACCATCCCTGGAAGTGTTCAAAAAACGTGCGGATGTGGCACTTGAGGACATGGTTTAGTGAGAACGTGCTGATGGTGCTACACTGATGGTTGGACTTGGTGATCTTCAAGGTCTTCTCCAACCTTAAATGATTCCATGATTCTGTGAATTCTGCAGAGAAACCTGTTAGGTTAGCCAGCAAAATACACAAGTGTGCAACAGATCAAAGGGAGGCCAGCACTGCTGAAGACACAAACAACTGAGCTACAACAACTCTGCGCTGTATATGCCCAGACACTGCCTAGATTCAAGCAGGCCCACAGTGTCTACAAGCCAGACAATTACCCTGCAAGCAAGGGACAACCAGAGCTACCACAGTATCCACAGGCCAGACAATTATCCTGCTGGTAAGGGATCACTGGATTTGTTTTACCTTGCAACTATTGGTTCTACAGCTGGTGTACAAGCCCCTGCTCTGCAGCCTGGCTGGCACAAGCATTTTAAGTACATTTAAATAGCAGCTTTTAGAAGAGTTGTCCCACTTTAAATACTTACTCTTAATAAGTCATCTATCCTCCCCTCCTTCTTCTCCAAGTCAGAGTTCTTACTGTTTTCTAGTGCAGATATTTTTTCCATTGTGAGGTCAGACTGTAGGGAAAAATCACCATAAACCACATTTAAGACAAATGGATAATGTTTCAAATAACCAGCACTAATGTCCCAGTGTAACCTGCTCTGATCTGAACTGCTGGGTCTTTTGAGAACTGATCCCCTGCATCCTGGCAGTCAGGGGAAGAATGTTCTCCATTATTCATTTTGTTGTTGCATGGTGGGCTCCTCCAGCACAGAAGGTGCAGTCAGCCAGCACAGAGCTCTGAAGAGCACAAACTGGTAACTCTCAACAGCCTAAAATATCCTCGGTGTCCTGCGAATTTTACATTTATAGTTGAGTTTTGCACACTCTTTGGTGGTCTCTATGCAGGAGAGCTTGTAAAGAAAAAAGGCTTAAGAAAAAAAAAACCCACCACATCAAATCCCAGCCCTCAGCTGGAATATCAAATTTATGATCTTTCATGAGCACAGACAACCACCTGCAGACAAAGACAACACCTGTGGGGCTCTAAAGTGGTCGGTCCTGTGACAGATAACACAGGTCTTCATTTTAAAATATTATAACAGATTGACAGCAAGAGTATTGGGCACAAGCTTTTGTTTCTGATAAACTGATGTATTAGTACCCACTGGGGACAGGAGCTTTATAGTTCTTGAGTGAAAACTATCTGGAAAGTTTTATGGGGTGTAGCACATCTCAAATACCTTCAGTGAAGCAGTGAAATGAGAGTTATACCCAGGAACAGAAGACACACACTATATTCTTCAAACATTTCAGATTCAGCACTCCAATTAAAGGATGGGGAAGAAAAGGTGAAGGAGTCAGTATGTACATGAACACAGCATCTAGAACAGCCAAGTCAACACAGAGGAAACTCTCCAGAACCGCACACACAGATTTCACACTTGTGGCTAGCAGGCACCTATTCTGTTTCTGAGAAGAGATTGCAGAGACTTACCTGTGGAGTTATGTAACTGTTCTCCAAATTTCAAGCTTGCCTGGAAGCCAGCACCATGGAGTAAGAGACAAACTTGGCTGACTGTTGCTTCCTGACATATGCTCAGTATGGAAAAGCTCAAACAGAGCACCTGCCAGCATGGCACATCATGCAAGATGGGCCTAAATCCCAAGAGACAAAGAGGAGGCCTGGGCAGGTCACCTCATCTCTGCCTCAACTTGGTTCATGCTTCCTGCCTGCAGGAAAAGCTTTGCCATGGGAGGCACCATGCAGGATGTCTGTGCAGAACCTGGTGCAGCTGGTGGCCAAACAGCAGAAAGTGTCTTTAGTAAGTGACTGTTATTTCACTTAGACAAGTGCACAGACATGCTTGCCCTGTGTCAGAGAAAGTCAGGATACGTGCTCTTACATGTGACTTCACCCCAAGTCACCTCAGAGCACTCAGGCCCTAGCACTGACTGAAAACACTGAGGAAGTAACATCATGCTGACTTGCTTTTGGCACTGCCACAAGTGATTCAAGCTGGGGATCACTGAAGTTGATCTATTTTTTAACTCTATCAACTCCAGACAGGCTTGGAAGGGAAAAACCAAGAATGTGTACACGTCGTCATCATGCAACCAAACATTTTCCTAGATTCTTTCCTGCACATGTATGCTCCACCTAGACCTCTGGGGAATATCATGAAGCTAAACACTGGCAGATAGCTTGCTCAGATAACATCTTGCTAAGAACATGGACCTTGTGGGCATGTTAAGCACAGAAGAAAATAAAAACACCTTGTTCCCTCCAGGCAGGACCACTGTTTTAAGCACGGGTGTTGGGACAGCCAAGACTGACATAATCTCTGGCAGGTTCTTGAGTTGTGGCATCATTCTCACACACATACCTCTCCATGCACTGTCAGGAAACAGGCATCTTCCCAGACCAGCATTTTAACAACACAGACAACAAATGCAACCCTAGTGACACAACAGAGGCCGGACTTGAGCAAGTGAGTGCCCCCAGAGGGGGATTGCTGTCCTTGATGAACAGAGAACTTGTACCACCTGCAGGGTTAATGGAGAATGGACCTTCCCAGCAACAAAATCACCTCTGACAGAGACTGGTGAGGAAATGATTGTTTAAAAATTGCTCAAGGGAAGACACAAAGAGATCTGAGATGAAAAACCAAAGAAGATTAAAAGCAGGCTTGGAGAAGAAATAAACCAGGTGCACTGCAGATAAAGCTGGGCCCCCTGGTAAGCAACAGAAGATGACACAGCTAAAAGAATCTCAATAATTTAAAAGGTACCAAAAAGATAGCAGTACAGTCAGAAGAGCTACTCCTCTTCTTGACTCCAGGTCAGTGAAGTTGCTGGGAAGCACTTTCAGGAACACACCATGTTCCACCTTGACAGGACAAACTATTCCATGAGTGGACACTACAGAGGTCAAAGAGCTGCCAGCCAGACTGTGGCTATTGGTACTGTAAGCAATGTGATGCACCATGGCCCAGCGCTTGAACAGACCCAGTGCTTGAACAGAGACATTCACAACTATCACTCAGGTTTCCTTCACACCTTCACTTCCAGAGAGAGGAAGAACACTGAGGATACAACAGAGCAGAAACACAGCTGAGGTGTTCCTCTCCCAAGCACAATCACACACAGCTGATGAACTGCCCACAGCACTGACACAGAAAAGCTTCAGTAGCAGATTGGACAAAGTCCAGCAGCAGCAATTGAAAACATTCTTTACAGGATGAGGAACAAAGCTCAGAGCAATTCACTTCACTCAGTAGTTACAGATGGAATTGGGAATACTGGCTCTTCTCACTGGAAACATCATGTCCACTAGCAGTGGCACCCTCTAGCACAGCGGACAAGCTGCATTGAGCTTCAACCTCACATCCAAGAGCTATATTGTCTAGTGAGCTATACCTGTGACTGTTTGTGCTGGATGGAAATCTGTTTTTGGGAGGTGCAGGAATGCTCAGTGTTCCCTGATCCGGTAGAAGATGGGCTGCCTTGCTGGCCCTGTAAAAGAAAGTTGTGTATTGTTACATGTCCCCCAGCACGACCACCAGTGCCCGTGCAGATACATTCATCTCCACACCGGAGCTGCAGCCTGGCCTGCACCACACTTTCATGTTCAGCTTTAAGGATGCTCTAGAGATTCAGTTCAGTAAAACTAGAGCCAGTTTCTTCCAAGAAGCCTGACCCAACCTGCTGAAGACAAAGCTTTTAAAAGCCTGATATAATTCACGGCAGCTGAGATTAAGCAAGGCCAAACCAAACACTTCTCACAACAAAACTATACTTCTATCTTTTGCTTTTCTCCATCTATTGGATTATCCTCTCAGATGACATAATTCTGATCTATGTAAGATTTTGAGCTGCTAACTTAAAACTCACACCCATTTTATTAAACAAGCAAAGCCTGGGACCTAGAACTCTTCACAAGGAAGGTGAACTTACCAGAAGGTGATAGACTGAGGTCAGCAAAAATGAGGCTGCACTTGGGCAGAAAACCTTCAAATTCCCCATCCCTTAACTAGACACATGCCTTAGGATTCAAATCTTTTCAGAGCTGCTCACCGAGACAAAAGTAAAACAGAGGCCACCTCCCCTCTGTGCCAGCTGCTCATTCTCTAGCCGCTGCTTCGCCAGCATCACCGACATCAGCGTTGGCAGAGCAGAGTGTTCCTCCTGCGGCTCCTTGGCTGCGCTGCCGTCTACCCCATACAGCGGCTGCTCCACTCGCCGCTGCAACACAGTCAAAAAACAGACAATGAACTACTTTTTTTTTTTTTTAATTAAAGAAAAAAGTGATTCTCTGACTCTGCCAAAACTGTTGTCAGTGAAGCAGCAGCTCAGGAATGAGCAGGCAGCATGGTGAGGATCTGATAACTCAAACAGGACTCCTGCAGTGATTATTCCAACAGCAGACAGCAACAAGGAAATGAAGTTAACAATTAAGAAAAACCCTAACAAATGAACACCCAGGACAGAATTCCTTGTCAGTTAACACATCCTCTTCCTTTGCAAATACATGTGCTTCAGAGTCAGTGGAGCAAAACAGATTGCAGGTCCAAAAATCTACGTTGGGATTTTGGTCAATGCATTCACAATTATATTTTTTTATGCTTCTTAAGGACTCAAACAGCCAATTCCATGATACACTGCTATTCTGGTGAAGTAAACTGAGTCAGCACTGCTAAATGGCAGCAACCTAACCATGTCTAGGACCCAGACATCAGGATAAGCTCACTTCTGTCATTACAGCTGGGGCCCATCTCCTGCAATGTAAGCAAAGTACTACTTCATTCCCAAAATCCTTTAAAGGTCCATTACATCTCTTAAGGGCCAGCTCCTTTCTCCTGCAGTAGGTTAGTTTTCCAGCTGTGGTGGAGGAACTGGGTTTAGCAACAAGAATCATCTGAGCTACACTGATTACAGCACACAGCATCTCAATGCCTTGGCTTCCAAAGCCACACCATCACGGCTAAAACTTGGCAGCCTGGGTAATAATCAACCAAGTCCTTCCAAGCTCTAACTCTGGGCCAGGCAAATGCCTCCGAGAAAGCAAACAGTCACGTCAGGCTTCAGTTTTTCTCAAAAACCTTAATTGCAACCTGTTTTCTGGCTAACATTACCAATTTCAAGAGTGTGCTTCCTTCCCCAAAAGAATGCTTGTGCCTGAGAGTGGCCTCGCAAGAGTCTCAAGACCTGCAGATCATTCTGATCAAATGAGGAGTGAGACAATTCAAATCAGCCAAGAGATTTGAAGAGTAGTGGTAACATCCTGAAGCCATTACAATTCCTCTGCAAGTTCTGATTGCAGAAATTTTCCAGTACAGTAGAGATTAATTCAGGTCTGGAGGAGGTTTGTATCATGTGAAAGACATTTTAACACTCTGCTTCCTTCCAAGATCACACTGACACCTGTAATGGCTAAGACACTCAGCGTTCATCTCCCCATTTCTTTGGGGAACAGATCAAACCATTGACATTCAGTTTGTAAGAAGAGGAGGGATCTTGCAAGGGCCCAGAATAGTTTGTTATGAATAAGCAAATATCAGGTTTAGCTGCAAGAGTAAAGAACAGAAGATAAACACAAGCACCTGTGTAAGGAGAGAGAGACAAACTGGCCTGGCTGAAACTAACTGTGACATCAATATTCACCAGAAATACTCTGTTCAACTTTTACCTACTCAACACATAGTGTAGAAGAAGAAAACCAAAGGAAGAATCCACTTGTCCCATTGTGGGCTATCTAATCTGCTGGAATAAAGAATTGTCCCTAATCCCTTACACATCTGCAACAGTCGGAGATGGTATTTCTTCATTAACTTCTCTTATAAGAGATGTATTAGTGAATTAATACATGATAGGATGAAAGTCCATTCAATTAATAGGATATATTTTAGTTTTTAGAAACATTAAAAAGTATCTAGAAGCATATGTGAAGTTCTCCCTTCAAGCAGCATTACAAAGCTTCTGAAATCCAGCAACACATGGAATTCTGAGCAGAGTGTTCAGTGTTGGGGTTTAGTTAAGTATATTCAGGAACTGCACAGAGGTCTCTGCAGAATAACAGAATTACTGAAGACTTTGCATTTGGCTTTGGGAATACCAACCTTTCCCACAATGTCTCCAGACTTTTGTGACACTCAACAAATGCTGAAAATTTTTAAAGAGGCCCAGCCAAAGGTCAAAACTAAAGCTCAGGCAACAGAGCCTCTGAATACTGCTTTGCTAGTTGCAACAAATTTTTTTAGCTGCTCTGTCCTAAAATGGTTTAAAAATACTGGTCACTTCTTCACATCCAGACCTCACAGAAATGCTGCAAGTAAAGTGGAATTACACGTCAAAAAACAGCACCAGCTGTGCACGTACACACATTTCTCTGCAAACTTTTGCTAATGCCTCTTGCAAGTCATGTGCACACGAACAGAAGTAAAACGCCTTCCCAAAATAACCGCGGTGTGAACATTGTTCAGGATACCCAAGGGGTCCAATCAAGATCAGAATATCCCTGACTAGTGCTGCACAAACACACAACATACTCCCAACTCCATGGAGAAGTTCATGTACTACAATAGAACACAGGGTAACTAACGGGTCAGCTCTACCTTCATTAAGGACCATAATCCCTCTGCACCCACACAGCACGTTAAAAACATTCATCCTGTACAATTTAAGCTCAGATATTCATGTCAGCTACAGCTGGACTAGCGACTGTCCCAGGGTCCTAGACATGGCTTTGCTTTTAGAACCCAGTTTCAGATTTAAAATGGAGAACAAGCCAAATCACTCACCAAGAGACAATTCCCTATCCAGAACCTTGTATTACCTGTCTGAAGCATGGCCACCAAGTTAATCAATGCCAGGCCACCAGCTGTGTCCCCAAGAACACTCACCGGCAAGGGGTTGGACAGGGAATGCTGCGGAGAGGATCTGGCGACGGGCGGCACACTTCTGCCGGGACTGGTTCCTGGGCCACTGCCCCCAGCAAACTGGGCACACAAACAGATTTGATCATCATGAATTCCACAGAGATACTACTTTTAACCAAATTTAACACAGACAGAAGAAACACATTTATCTTAAAAATGAAGCCTTATAGGCTTCAGGGAATCATTTAAATAAACTGAAAGTAAATTTTAAGAGGAAAACCTTAACAGTTCATGGAGTTTTCAAAATAACAGAAGTACGTCAGACAAACACTTGTATTTGCACCAAGTACATTTTCCTTTGTAACACAAAAAGATATAAACCTGCACACTTGGCCATAGATCAGTTATTTACTCTATGGAATTAGGAAGTCCACTCCCTGTAAGGAGACATGTCTGATGTGCACCACAGGAGTGGTAAGGAACGTTCATCTCCACTGCAGCTGTGCCAGTCACTGTCAAAGAGGCAGGACAGGTAAGGAGCTGGGGAACTGCTCCAGCTGGTACAGAAACCCCTACAGTGTACCGCTCATAAAAAAATGTACCCAGCAAAGAAGTAAGCACTAATAAGCACGTAATTTCCGACTCCAAGTTACTCCATAAAATAAAGAACAAACTTAAGAGAAAAGCTACAGCTCTGGATTGTGCAGACCTAGAAAAACTTTAGATATTATGCAGTGCAAAAAAGAATACTGAGTTTTAGAACGTCCATCACTGTTTTGGGGAAGGGTTCCCATGCCCTCTATGGTGCCAGTCTCCCACGGGAAGTTTTCCTTATGAGAGAACCCTATAAGCAACTTCCCACTCCAATCAGCAGGACTCTGCAGGTGGGCTCTTTTGCAACACCGGACCCCTAACAAAACTGTTTGCAAACCTAGAGATATCCTCAACTGAGACAGAGGTTCCAATGGAAATCAACCTCAAACCTATACTTAAGTGAAAAAAAAGCCTTATCAACTGCTCAACTAAATGTTAATTAAAAATCAACTTCCTCATATCCTCTGCCTAATCAGGTATGAGCGTATCAGGTTGACATCATCAGTCCACGATCCCAATGACAGATCAGTAACACACGTCACACCACAAACTTCTATCTACAGATTTTGCAAAATGTGAATTCAGGCAGATTTGCCAATGAAAAGATTCTTACCTCAAAATAATCACTAATTTTATGTCCTCTAGGAGTGCCTTTCCCTAAAAAGGAAAGCAAAGGATTAAAACCAGAGTTGTACTTTTAAGAACAGAAGTTATCATGCCATTCTAAAAACCTCCTCCTACATTTTGACACTCCTTTTCCTGTTCAGTGCAACACCTATCACAACAAAGCTTCTGCACAACAAAAGCCCGCCCCAGGGTTACAGCCCTTGTGCTGTTTTTGGGAGGCTTTACAGTTGACAATTCAATTAACTCTCAATTCCAAACATGTCAGATCCAATCAAACAGCATTTGCACTTGCTGAAGTACTTAGAAAACACTAAAGGTCTTGACTGTTGCATAGGTTCTCCAAAATTTCCTTCAACATAAGGAGAGAGCAAAGGGTACTTTTACTCCTCCGCCTTCAGATAAATTACTGCATATTAGATCTCTCACAAGCATTCCTGTAAGAGTTTGAGAGATAATTAGCAGTGGCTTAACATCAGCTCATTAAAACTTGGCCCTTTTCTTTTATTATCGTATTATCAAAGCAGTTCTGTCAACACAACTCTCATTACTTTCTTGTTGAAGAATGAAAGAAATCAAAATCTGCCCCTCAGCCCATTTGCTAGAAAATCTGAACTTGGATTTAACATGCCAGGTTTTCCACAGCACTCAGGACGGCAGTGCCTGCTTGGGCACAGCTTGTTCCTGATTTGTCATGGCCAGAACTTGCTCTAACAAGGCAGGCACACATCTTGGAAAGCAAGGAAGAGATTACAGGCTGGATTCTGAAGACTGGCTGCTGTGTATGTAGCAAC
This sequence comes from Corvus hawaiiensis, assembly GCF_020740725.1. NCBI lineage: Eukaryota > Metazoa > Chordata > Aves > Passeriformes > Corvidae > Corvus > Corvus hawaiiensis. Next base: position 94,300,271 of record NC_063213.1, on the reverse strand, counting down.
ACAGGACCAAAACAACACTTCAGAGCAGCACACGAAGCCTCTGGGCAGCCTGTCCCATAAAAATGCAACAATTTGTGTGAATAAGCCAAGTATTTTCCTGCCAATAAGGATAACAAGGCTCCCAGAAGAGAATACACCATCGTGGAGTAGTTTATAAGAAGCTGCCGAGAAGAGCCATTAGTTTCCTAGGACACTGCATGTGCAAAATGTGCCCGAGTTACCAAGCACGTGGCAATCCTGAGGCAGGGTCGGAGCGTGGATTACCTTGATTGGTCTCATAGGCTTCTGCTTTCCTCTTCCTATTCCGCTGGTCATTCTGCTTTTTCTCAGGAGTCTGTTAAACAATACTTCAAAATTAACATTACTGCAGTTATTCCAAGATTTAAAAAAATGCCCAAACACAATGATCTGTTCCATATCCCCAGTGGCCATTTCTTTTCTCTGGTGCATTTGTTTCTATTGTTGGTACTTAAAGAAACAACTGCTCTCAAAGAGCTCCTACCTGCTTATAGATGTGCTGCAGGAGGGAGAGAATGTGGTTAACGAGGTAAATTTATTTTTTCTATTTCAGCTACTGCAAGCCAGCCTATGTCCAGTGACCTCACAGGGTTAGCAGAGCAAGCTCAAACACTTACAAAAACTTGTGTAAACCACTTCAAGGTGATCATAGTACTGGTACAAGGGGAATAATGATGAGAGGTTTAAGTACTGACATCCAAATCTGCAGTCCAATCACAGTCTCTTAAGCCAATTCACTTTGCTTGCAGGTAATGCTTCTTCTCAAAGCCCACTGCAGATGGCTAGAAGAACTATCCCAGGACAGCAGCCAGGACAAAGCTGTTACAGATTCTGTTTGCTCCTCACCTGCTCTCATTAAAGTCAAGGGTCAGTTGCATGTGCCATTTCTGTGAGCGTCCAGAGACCTGACGGGCAGCTGATCAAGTGGATTTATGCACAATCAATTTATTTATGCACAGGCACAATATAGAGCACACTTGGCAGGCCTGAGGGCTCCAGAAGTGTCATGCCTATCTGTCTGTACAAGGCTAGCAAGCCTAATCATGTGAGGATGGAGGAGACCCTGGCATGATGCTTTCCCTATCACCAGGGTTACATCTGCGGCCAAACCTGCTAAAGACACTGGGAAGCAGACTGCTGGAAGCAGCTCACTGAGGTTGCTGGAAAGAGATGTCTTGTCATTCCCATCACCACTGTTATTTTACAAACATCTCTTATCCCAAATCATCCCAAATAATTCCCAAGCTGTATGTTCTCCAATCACTGCAGCCACCATTAAACTATAGCCTGGGGGCAGGGAGAAAAACACTATGTGCAAAAAACAGGTCTGGGGGAAGAAAAACCATGGCCAGAGAGTCTGTGGTAAACTTAAGTTTCATACTCTTTGGAAACCCAAATATCGAGTACCCTCTTTAAAGATCTCTACCAAAAGACTTACACATGCTAAGTGCAGAAATCAATCTCCCTCCTTTAGTAGGATAAAAAGGATAAAGTTGAATCTAAACCTGGCTGTGTCCCCAGTGGGTGCTGGACATCTAACAGACCCATGTTACCAGCTGGGCACTCACAGACACAGTGTTGTTTTGGTAAGAGGATGGAGGGGATGTTAAGACAAAGGTGATTATTGTGTCTGCAAGGTACTTTTTTAGAATGAGGGGACTGAAAACTCCAAAACTACCTAGACTTGCTGCTCCAGCCCCTGTACGTGTAAAAGTCCGTGACATTGCCTCCTCACTGTGTAGTGAAGAGCAGCTCCTGAACAGCGTTGGCGTGACTGTAACACCACAGGCTCCATTACAGCCTCCATGGAGCTGTGAGCATATTAATGAGATTCAGTTTAAGTTGTTTTTCCATTCAAGTACTTACATAACAAAAATGACACACAACATTATCTGTTACAGACTGAAAAAGCAAGGAATGGGAGATTCAAGTACGTCAGCTTGGTCAATTTATATCTCTCCACAAAAGTTCATTAAAAAAGAACAATTAAAAGAATGAATACTCAAATTTTCACTATTAACTACACTTACTTTATGGAGTTTAAGCTACAGCATTCTCAAAAGCCCCTCATACCAGTACTGCCATATAAGAGAGGGAAATATGATCCAAAACCTACCTGGTAACTATGGGGGAAGTTCATAAGAAATGCGTAAGAAAATGCACTTAAATTTGAGATTTTGGTTTATTAACATGAAATTTTAGAGTAAAAATCCAACTAGAATTCATTTTGCTGCTTTAGTGAGCATCTTGAAATAGTTAATCCTAAAGAAGTGAGATTAACCAGGGACAAAGCATCAATTTTCACCTCCTCACACTTCCACAGAGCAATCCACAAAATGCTCTGCCTTGTATTAGGCTCAGGCAAACTCACATATTTGATAGATATGGCAAACTTTTCCATTAATGCTCTCTGGCTTTTTATGTGTATCCAAAAATGTATCCCACAAATCCCAATGAACTGAAAACAGTTTCCTAAGATGAGCTTTATGAAGACTGTGTTTGGGATTGGGTAAAACCTACCTGGAATGGTGGGAAGCTTCGAGGAGGAGCTTCACAGAGAGGTCGAAAGCCTGCACGGTCAAGCTAAATACTTCCCTGGTCCCTTTCACTCTCCAAACTAAGACAACCACCACTGACTCTCACACAATTTCTTCCATGTTTTGAGTTTGATCACGTTCACCTTAAACCCAACTACCCCGAGGAGTTGCGCCTGCTTACCTCCAACTCTTTATCGCTCAGAGAGCCCACGCTGCACAAGCTCTGGTTGGAAGACTCACTATTTAATGGACCCTAGTGAAAAGCAAGCAAAGACTGTTAGAAACAACTTCCCTACAAGGCAGATCCATCCTAACAAAGACTCAGTCTCTGGGCTAACTACAGTTACAGCATCATCACGGGTCAAACTCCCAGACACAAGATGGGGCACTAAGAGGCTTCAGAAGCCATTTGCAGCAGGACAGTTGGATTGTTCAACAATTTTTTCTCAGGATAGTGATACAGCCTTTGGAATATTTCTGCATCAGTTCATATCCTAACTGGTCTATTTACCCGCATCCATGAAACAGCCAAGGTGGTATTTATAGAAGCCTAAGGTTTGAGGAAGCAAACCTGATTTGTTGAGTAGTAGGGGTTCCAAGCTCAGCTCTCCCAGCAAGCATCTGCTTGACCCTGAGCTAAGCATTCAGACACATCTTCCATCTGGCAAGCCAGCTACTACTGTATCAGATGCTTATCGGATTTAAATGTGTAATTTTATGCTTTTTTCAACACTAAGAACGTGAACAAGTGAAAGTTGTGTTAACAGCAGTACAACTGGTACCCATAATACAACCTTTCCCACTTGGCTATTTTATGGACCCATGTGTGACCTACCCACAGAGCAGCTGCTTCCACCAGGCCAAAGCAGAAACTCAAGAGGCTGGAACAGATTTACCAATACAGTAACTGGGTACCTCAGGAGTCTGCTGCATCTTTGCAGGCTCTGCTGGATACACATCTGCATTTTTACATATCCAAGCAGTTTGAAAATTATTTAAGATCTCAAACAAAACTGGTTTTAAAAGGAAAAAGTGAATCATGCAAAGTCATTGTGTTTTATCCTGACACAAAAGTATCCTCCTACAGATATAACTTAAGAAACAAAGACAAATTTGACAAAGATGTAAAAACAAGATTCACAATTAATGATGGAATGTATTAACAGGAAGAATGACATGATAAAGCCAGCTCTCCATTAATAACTTGTGAGCATCTTTTCCCCAAGATGCATTCTATTTTAACATTTTTAACTTTGCAGTAACCACTTCCCACCAATCAATCTTTCCTCAAAGCAAAGCCATTTCTCGTTATACACTTGAGCAGAAGACTCAAGTGGTGGAATGGGGGAGAAGCATTAACACCACAGAGAAACCCCACAGTAGGTAATTTCTGAACAGACCAGTTCTCCCTCCCCTGTTTAAGGGACAAACACCACCATCAATTTGTGACATAACCTAGCTATTACTAACCCCAAGTCCCAAGCAGGCATGTGCTGAAAGTAAAAGTTCTGTTTACCTTCTGGTGTTCACTGTGATCATTAAATATCAAATTTGTTTCTCCTAAAACGACATGCTCAGTTGGTTCAACCAAAAAAAAAAAAAAAAAAAAAAAAAAAAAAAAGAAAACCCAACACCTGAATAGCTCAAGAAGCTAAACATTTAGGATTCCCTTAGAGAAAAACTGCAGGTTTACATTCTTTACGCCATACCATTAACCCTTCAAGGGATCACACAAATAGCTCAGGACCAGAAAAATGATTCACCTCATCTCTTCAGCAATAGTTGCTTTTAAGCAAAGCAACAAGCTCCCAACCACCCAACATGACGGCTCACAAATGTTATAGGTACAACTCTTGGTCATTCCAGGAATTTACTCCTTGGCCAACAGGATTTAAAAGAAGTGCCAGCACTAACATTAGCTACATCCACATGAAAGTCTCAGTGCTAAAAAAATTGTAAAATCTTATGGCAAGCGGCAACAGAAAGTGAATCCTTTCACCCATGAAAAAAAGCTTGTTTATAAACTGCACAAATGCTGCCCTCCAAAATCTTTCCATTCTCTCAGGAACTCCAACCCCAACAGCACATCTGAGGCACCAACCAACCTCCTGTGCCAGGTGAGAACTTTGTAAGATACAGGAGCATCTCTCCAAATGAGCATTTGCTGGTCTCACACTGGGGTTCTGACATGATGAAGATGAAAGTGAAAGTTGTTTCCACGTTTGCTTAAATCTGCTGCCTCCATTTTGCAGATGGATAGCAAATGACAGGAGCAGCTGTTCCAAAAACACCACGTTTGAACTTTCCACGAACATTATGATTGAAGGGGAATGTCAGGGGCTTACACAAGACAATTCTTCTGCAAGGTCCCTGTATTCTGGCATCACCTGGAGATTAACTGATAGGGCCACTTATACCTAGAAATGATACTAAGATTTAAGTTTATCCTGTCCAATACAAGAAATCCACTCAGTTTGCACCTGAATGTAAAGTTCTGGGATGCAAGCAGCTGGAAATATGCCTAATACAAAATCCACAATGTTTTTCTTACTTCCAGTACTACAGCCACCTGTACTGACTACCCTGCGTGGGAATTTTTTAGCTCTACCAGCCGGAATCAAAACCATTTCTTGCATCACTAAAAGAGTAGTTTGATGCTGATCAGATTCTTGAACAGAAAAAAACCCTTTTTTTTCTTGATTTTAAACCTTCCCCTAGAACCTACGCTGATGATGTGGTAAAATTCAACTCAGTGCAGTAGTAGAAAGGGTGAGAAGGAACCAACTTCTTCATTATGGAACTGGAACAGAACAGCTTGCCATCGTCTACAGATATCCAGCAATTTCACTGTCACGTGTACTGATTTGTGAACAAATGCATAATTAATTCTTTGTAGACATGTTTTGACCCATGCACTGGGTCAAATGCATGACCTTCCCTTACCCCTGATCACCTTTGAGAGGACCTTCCATTGACACTTTCCTTACTCTAAAGGATTAGACCTTTACAGACAAGAGCTGAACTTGGCAAAGTTGGCAAAAAGTCTTGTTGTGATGCATTCTGGCTATGGAAACTCAAATTGTTCACTGGAACGTGCTGTACTCGAAGCAACAAAGATACAATACCTAGGACATTTCAGGAACGTGACCTAGTGCTCAGCTGCACCTCTTCTGAGTCAAGAGAAAGGAAAAGCAAGTTTTCCTGATTATCCAGATAACATGAGGTTATGTGTGAAATTAGGTATCAACTGCTTATAGCAACAAGTTTAGGCGTGGATGTGAGAAACCATATAACCGAGTATCTCCCCTCAGCTAACAGTCAGTGAGTGTGTATATAAAAAATGCTTCAAATTTGTATTTTATCATTCCTGACTGTTTATACTTAACTCAGCAACTGACTTGGGATAAATGTTCAGTACTTAATTTAGCATACCATTTTTAAGTGGACACGACACAAAAGGAATTAAAGGAATGAACCTGAATTTTGAAAAAAAACCCCAAATAAGCAAAGGCAAAGAACACTAATATGAGAATACTGCCAGGGAAGTAGCAGTGGGGAATAATAAACATGCAATAGTTTACACAGGAAGAGCTTATGAATTTTGTTCCAGAAGTTATCTGGCTTTTCTAGACCACTTTGGGATAATACTGCACTTCTCTGCTCTCACTTCCAGCCCACTCATCCACTGTGCCCTGTCAAGGCAATCGGTGATGGCGCTCAGCAAAAATTCAAAATACGTGGGTCATCTGAAACAAGCTAATAGTTCCTATAGTGTTTACCCAAATGACAAGCACAAGAACAGCACACACTTCCTCCTCCACAAGGAATTTCTTTCCAAGATAAGCCGGCATGCTCTTTTCCCTTGTGATTCACCTATCAACTGCTGCTTCGAAGTCTGTGACCTACCTATGCACAACAAAGCCTCCATGTTGAGAATTGCATGCAATAGCAGCAGGCACTTTCAAGACTCCTACTCAAGAGGCAAGAATTTAAAATCTGGCCACTCACAGGAGCTGGTTAGTCATTTCTCCCTTTGCCAGAGCCCCTGGAAAGCCCACAGTAAGGCTTCAATGGCTGAGACTTCAAAAGAGACAACTTATCCTGCTAATAGCTCCCACCAGATCATCTAGAACAACACCAAGCTGACTCAGCTCCCCTTACCATCTCCTGCCTCCCATGACTTGTGCATTTTCACAGCCTCTCCAAGTTCCCAGAAATGATCCATCACTCCACAACTCAAGTTGGGCAGTCTCCATTTTGTGCTCTCCAATTCCTCGTACTGAAAGGGAGCTCTAGGAATTCCAGCTGCCTAGCCAGAGTCTCCAACATAGGCTTACAGCAACGTGCACTGCAAAATTCTCTTGCTGTCTAAAAATGGAGGAGACATGGAGATAGACATGCTTCATTACCTCAAGCCAGGATAACCCGAGTTCCTCTGAATTCTGCAGCAAATCAAGAGATTTCAAAGGCAAAGAGTCAATCCTTAGTTCCACTAAAGGTTAGTGCTGAGTCCACACAGGTTTACACCAAAGTGAAATGGTCGAATGGTTTTACAGTTACCCTGGCCCAGTGCTACTGTGTCAGGTTTAATTAACATATTCTTATTTCAAGCATCACATAAGTATGAGAACTACAACCTGCTTCTTAATTGAACTTTTAGAAAAGCTCAGTAATACTGCTGATAATAAAATCCCTGAATCACTGAGGTCTTTTTGCCACGAGAAGTTAATCTACTCTCAGATGTTCACAGGTAACCCCCACTCTATCAGATGGGTAAGCAGATTTGCAGCAGGATTTGCCTGGCTTCCATTATGCCTCAAGAGTTCTCTCTAGTTGGAAATACTGTATTTTTATTTTACTGATGGCAAACTGAACAGAAAGGTCACACAACTCATCCTAACCCTCAGCTCAGGAGCAGAAATAGGACTGAGATCTGACAACTATTTCTGGGCTCTAGCAGCCAGACAACACATTTGAAGTAATGTTGCACACAGAAGCATCTGAACAATTTTCAAGTATCTGGCATAAAGTCCCGGCACATTCTGTGGCAGCTACTAAATTCAATTCTAAGTTTTAAAACTCTTATTAACTGGTTCTTCTCATGGCCTGACACCTGTTAGGGACCACCACTGTGCAGCACCATATCCCTCCAAGGAAGACGTGATCATCCTCAAACACTAATTCTCAATGTGGTAACTTTGCTGCTAAACCTTCTTGTTGAGTACATCACAGAACTGGAGCTGCTGAAGTGATCAGGACTTCAAAAGTTACAGAGGAAGAATAAAAACCAAACTAATACAAGCAAATACTGTTCTTTATGAACAAATTTTTGGTGGCATATATTCTGCAGCATTACCTCAAAGCAGGAGGAAAAGGAGCACTAGCTACCACCAAGACCAACACTTTTTCAGTTCTGGCACAGTCAGATGGATCTACAAGATTCCTACAGCCCAGTTACCCTCCCTAAAAGTACTTCAGCCTTTTTAGTTTAACTATAAAAGTGGCACACAGAGCTTGGTTTGGAGATCTTTTGAAGACCAAACTTGTAGAAGATACATGTGCTGCTGTGAGGACCCACACTGGTTAAGCCTGAGACAGGCTGTGTGCAAATACAGATTCACGCCTCACAATTACTTATTCAAATTCTTACCCAGGCAAAGTCTGTGGAAATGACACAAATCCCTTGGAGTTAACCCACCTGGTATCTTAAAGACAGCCCCCAAACAGGGGGAAGGGAGGCAGAAGATGAGAACAGACTAAAACAATATTATCCAGAGAAACAACTCCTGGGCCTCCTGACCCAAGGAAGATGTCTAGTCAGCATAACGCCTCATGGGAAAGCACTTAGGTTTTCCCAGTAAGTAAATATAAACAGGAGCTAAAAAAGCAGGAACAGTCGGTGTCAGAGTGTCAGGTGTTAATTCAGGGACTTGCTCTGGGAATTCGGGGAAGAATGGCACTTCACCATATGGCAAGAATAGACATCTAAAGCATCACCAGCTTTTCCAAGCTATCTAGTGACCTGGATGAAGCACAGGAGTATAACAGTTGCCTAGAAACATTTCTTGCTCATAAATTTGATTCAATGAATTAACTCCAAGCTTCTAGTGAAATACATTCTTCAGCTACCAAGTAAGAAACTTCATCACAGGCTTGCAACAGAATTTGGAGGCTTTTGGGGCTACAAATGACCTCAGTCATTGGGTTGTGCCTTCAGCTACCACAGGAGGTGACAAGCACACAGCTGTTTCCAAAACAGTTTTAGTGTTTCTGTCCTCTACTACTGTTACTGGAAAGCTCTTCCAGAATCCCATGATTCTGATGGCTAGAAGCTTTTTTCTAGTTTCCGGACTGAAAACTTATTCTAGATCAGCTTGCTCTCTTCATATCTCAAAATACCTATAGTTGGTTCTTTAATAACACAGAGGAACTGTGGGCTTGAAGTCGTATTAAGGTATAAACTAATGCTTTCATTTTATACAGGTCCAAAATACACCCTGTGTTTTTAAACATTAAAGAAAGAAGCCATACACAGCGAGATACACCCAGTGGGAGGAAGGCAGGAAGCGCAGTACAACTGCCTGCTGCCTTCACCCAATCACATCTGAGCATCTGAGATGACATTTCTTCCTTTTATGCAATAAACAGCACCAGATACCTTCCATCCCAGGAGGATGGGCCAGGCCCTGTCCCACTAGATGGCACTCACTTACTCCATAATTCTTTCCTTAAACATTTCATTGGAGCCAGCTAAAAATCTTAGCTGAATCACACAAAATTGTATCACAGCTTTCCCAATATATTCCCTTTAAGACAGTGACCTACCAATGCCAGTGCGGAGCATGACGGACGGAGGCTTGGGGGGGTAGGGAGGGAATTTGAAGCACCAACCTGGGAGGGAATGTAGTAGCTGAAATTAATACTGCAACCAAGATTTGCTGCAACATAGTAGAGTCATGCTAATTTATATCAATGGTTGGCTGATCTATTGCAAATTAGCAAGAATGCAAGTAAATACATAAATATATTGTTTGCAATAAGTGTAATGCACTTTAACAGTTTACTGACTAATACAAGGTAAAACTGCATAACAACAGGTAAAAATAAAACTCAGCAACAAAACAGCTTTGCTCAAAGTGAGGCCTCCAAGGAATGAGGCTTTTTTACTTGGATTGCTTTAGAAATGAGATTTCAATATTCACCCCTACAGAAAAGGGCATGTACTTTCTGCTCCAAACATATTGGAAACATAATTAAGATTTGCTTTCCTGTATCTCTTAAAGGTTATTCCTTTAAAAGGAAGAGTTCCTAACATTCTTTGTGAACACTGAGTACATTGGCACTGTTTAAAGCTATAACAATGTCTATGCTTTTAGCTGTTCTAGTAAGATGTTTGGGTTTATCTGTACTGGTACAGCTAAAGATTCTAAAGTGACAAAATGTGGGAAAAGAGGCAAGAAACAGGTGATAAAGTACATGAAAAGTTGTAATGTTGTATGAAACAAGATCACAGTACAGTAAATGCTATCAACTTTTATGCCAGAAAAAGAACTTAATATGTTAAAAGTCTTAAGAGTAGGGGAAGACATTAAAAAATCCCCACACTCTTACTTCAGAAACCCAAATTGTTAACCCTTAACATCTAGTGTTAATCTTCCTTACTGCAGTTTCTTACAGCTGAGCATTTGGCTTCCTCATGCTCTCTTCCCAGACTCAACCTTGTCTGAGAGGCAGAGCAGAAAGAAAAGCGAGAACTCAAACAAAACTCTTTCCAGTTTTGAATCACTTTGCATTTTTCTGAGAAATGCAGCCTCTACAATGTTTCTTCTCAAAATAATTCTAAGTGGCTTCAGAAAATCATCTAGCGATGTGTTGCTTTACCATCTACCTTGATGTTGTTCAAAACTCAGTATTTCCCTCAAAAATTAACTCATTATCCCTGCCCTAGTTTAAAATGAGTTCTGCCACCATTTCATTGCTCAGAAAGACTGACATTAACAGCACCAACACCTGGAGAACTCACAGCTTAACGCCAGGACACCAAGCAACCACACAATGTTGTTACTCAGGTGCCTTGCTTTAGACAGCTCCTGATCAAGTGGAAGCTGTACATGAGGACAAAGATGGGATTTTATTGGCAGGTTCTGGATTATACACAGGAGAGCTGCCCTGCAAACACTTCTTGTGTGTGTTCCATGTGATGGGGTAGACAGCTCCTGCACCCCGCAGAACAACTCAATGTTTCAGTCTGGTTATGTGTTGTATCCAACACGTAACACTTGAAACTGTATCTCACCACCAGCCAAATTCAGCTCTCAAAGGTATTCTTGGCGAAAGGAAGAGCCAGATGAGATTCCCACTTCTACGAAGTTGTCATGGAGTTTTTTGGGCATACAAGCCGCCTTAAGATGGAACAACTCCTATGAACTTAATTAGAGCCCAAAATCTTCTGTTTAGCAAAACATCTGCTCAGAGAGATCCCATTTTCATTCCTCTTGAACATACTTCACACAAATTAGAGGTCAAAACACAAGTGATACAGAATCTGTTTGCAAAGCAAAATTATTCATGTAGAAATTTAAAAACCCAACCGAAGTGCAAGGCAGGATGGCTAAGCAGTCATACCTGTCACCACAGGTATTCACACTCACCTTGGCAACCCCAACCCCAGTGAACCTGGCCTCCAGGAGCTCCTGCCTGCGTGGGTCCAGGCTATGCAATTCTTCCATCATTTCTGCTGCTATGGGAGAACAACACTCAGATTATGCAATGCAAGGAAAGGAGAGAGACATTTAATATTCCGTGCCACTGACAAGACTTAAAAGTGCCTGTTCTGCAGCACAACCGCGTAGAGAGCGTTTTCTTGCAAGAGAAATGCAAGATTACCATGTAGTAACAACATGACTTTGCCACCATATTATAGTATTTAAACCATAACCCTGCTGGAGTTTCCTCTCCTCTCCTCTGTTGTACCAGCCATTTCAAGATCTCTAAATCCAAGAAACCAATTATGTCACATTCTCCCACTGGATGCTTTATTAAAAGGAAAACATGGGACCAGAGTGTTATGACTAAAAGCTTCAGAGCTTTTCATCTGTGCTGCATGACTAGGAGAAAAAAAAGCAACATTCTTTACCCCATAATTTATTTTTGGCCAATCCTGGAAATACTCGATCTCCACGAACTCCAGATTTCACTGACAACAGCTTTGGTTCTTCCAAGCACAGAGTGGGATTATAAGAAGAAAATAATGCACGATTAAACCTTTTAATTTACAAGCTAAAGCATCAGATACTTCTAAAATAACAGCAGCTTCTATATCCTGGATGTACCTGGGGTACCTCTTGGCAATCCAACACCATGGATGCCTTATTTGAAGGGTTAAAAACCTACCTAGCATAACTGTGTAAACAGGTTAAAAATCAGGGAATACATAATTCAAAGCCTGAACTGAGAAAAAATGGGACAAAATTCACTGTTCATTATAACTGTGAATCACATCTTTCCAACTGCACCAATCAAGTTCATTTCCAGAAATGTCTGTTCCAGTTTCATTTTCTGGACTAAGGTAGAAAAAAAAAAGGCCAGAAACAGAAGATAAAGATTTGCTGTATAAAGAGCATATGCGATGAGGAAAGTTCTTGAAGGGCAGCAAGTGCCCTCTAGAACAGGCAGTGCACAATTGTTCCTTTTATGAACTGTCCATTTTGTCCCTGCCGCTTCCTCCAAATGCTGCGGCTCCAAGTCACAGGGGCAAAGTGAATCCATCCGGGGGCATTCTCAGCTGCTCTCCTAAATCAGTCCCAAGCCTCAAAAACTAATGGGATCCTAAATGTGGTTATTAAACAACCGTATTTCTGCCACGGGCTCTAAAAGCCCAACAAAGCTCTCAGCCCAGTTTTCAAAACAGGAAATCTGAGCAGCGAGGAAAATGACAGACAAGCCGCAAACGCCAAAATGTTCAAGTGCTCCCAGGGCTCTCGCCCATCATGGGGCGACCATCCACGGGGAATCGCATCCCCACACCGGGATGCTGCTCTGGAGAAGGGGCTGACACAAGTTCCCCCCGCCGGGGGCTGCCCCGGGACCCGCTGCACCCCTCCAGGCAGGGCTGGCATTCCCTCCTGCTCTCCCGGGAAGGGATTTCCAGCACCCCTCTCCTACCCACTCGGGACGCAGAGGCACCGGCCGCCGAGCGAGCAGCCTTGCCCCGCTGCCAGCTGCTGCACCGCCTCGGCCTCTTCCTCCTCCCCTCCAGCACCCCCTCAGCCCGAGGCTCCGCAGGCCGTGCCCACCCTCCATCGCCCCCGCGCTGCCCCCGGCTCTCACCCCCGCCAGGCCGGGCCGGGCCGCGGGGCCTGCGCTGCTCCGTGCCCGGCGAGGGGCCCAGGCCGCGCTGCCGCCGCCCTGGGGCTCAGGCCGCGGCCCTCTCGCCGTGACCCGGCCCGGCCCGCGGTACCAGCCCCCGCCACCGCCTCCCCCGTGGCCGCCCCCACCCACTCTCGGGCCGGGCGGGGACGAGGCGAGAGGTGTCCCCGCGCTGCCCCCCGCCGCCCCTGGGGGTCTCACCTGGCGCTGCCGCTCCTGCCGCCGCCGCCCGGCCCAGCGCTCCCCGGGCACCGCGCGGATCCCGCCGCCGCCGGGGGCAGGAGCAGCAGCAGCAGGAGGAGGAGGAGGAGGAGGGAGGGAGGGAACCTGCTGCGGCGGCGGCGGCGGCGGCACGGGCGGGAGGAGGAGGCCGGGGGCGGCTCCGCGGCCTCCGCTGCGGGCACCGGGGCTGAGAAGGGCGGAGGGGAAGGGTGGCGGGGGGTAGAAAGGGAGGGCTCCGGGCTGAGGGTAGGCCGTGGATCCCCGGCCTCGCGTGAGGGGCCTGGCCGGGCCGGAGCGCGCGCGGGCCAGCGGCGGCAGGACAAAGGCCTCGCGGGAGGACCCGGCGGCCAGGTGGGGCGGGCGGGGCGGGGGGTGCACGGGGCTGGCGGGCGCGGCGGGGCCGGGGCAGGTGCGGCCCCTCGTCCCTCCCGCCCCGCGGCGCTGGGCCCGGCCCGGCCGATGGGGGCACACGCGCTGGGGAAACCGCGCCGCGTCTCGCGAGACTTGCACGGCGGGGAGGGGGGGGGGGGTCAGAGGGGGCGTGGCTCGGAGAGGGGCGGGGCCGAAGGGGCGGAGGGAGGGGCAGGTGGCGGGGTCAGTGGGGCTCGGGGGTCAGGGCGGGTCGGAGCGAGCGGGAGGAATGGGGGGGTCACACAGGGCGGGGGGGGGGGAGCAGGAGGTCAGAGGCCTATGGGATCGGGGGGGGCGGTCTTGGCCGTCATTAGGACGTGGGGGTCAGGGCAAGACTGAAGGGCAGGGGGCATGGCAGATGTCACACAGGTATGGGGGAGCAGCAAAGGCTCAGGATGGACCATGGGGTCATGGCAGTCGGGGGGGCTGAGGGGGCAGCAGGCTTAAGGGCAGGTCAGATCCGGCTCTGGGATGGGGACAGGTCTGGGGGCATTGCAAGGTCACACACGTGTGGGGAAGCAGCAGAGGGGCAGGGTCCTCTGGGGTCAGGGGGGCTGGGGGTGGTAGGCACAAGGCAGGGTCAGAAAGGCCTGCAGGTCAGGGCAGGTCTGGGGGGTGCAGGAGCTATAGAGGGTAGTCACACAGGGCTGGGTGGCAACAGAATGTCAAAGTGGACTATGGGGTCATGGAGGGAATGAGGGGGCAAGCACGAGGGGGGGTCAGATCCAGCCCTGGGGTGAGGTCAGGGCTGAAGGTCAGCATAGGGGGGGCAGGGGGCAATCACACAGGTGGAAGGGCAGCAAGGGTCAGGGTCCTAAGGGGGCCAGAGGGTGCTGGGGAGTGACAGGCACAAGGAAGGGGTCGGATCCAGCCAGGGCTGGGGGGGCAGGGCAGGCCTAGGGACATGTCACCCCCAGGGGAGCAGAGGTTGACCTACCCCCTGCCCCAGGATGCCCTAGAGAGGGGGTGCAGCTATGACATCCATGCACCTCCCAGTTCTTCCCTTCCCCTCCAGTCTCCATCTTGCACACCCATGAGCAATCTCACTCCCCAAACCACCCCCATTCCCCCGAGAGAGGGTGCAAGGGCATCACAGCACCCCCCGCTAATCCCCACTCCATGCCTGCCCCCTGGGAACACCACCCGGAGCGGGCCGGGCCCCTGGTTCGGGGCTGATCCAACAGGGATATTGTGTGTGAGACACAACCCAGGTGCCCCAGCAGCCCCCACGACACACAGTCCGCTCTCGCCTTTCCGACGCCAAGCTGCTGCCACACTCAGGAAAACAGTCCCAAAATTCAAAATAATAAAGATAGGGCTTGTCCTGGCTGGAATGGAGCGATTCCATCGCAGTTCATTTGGCTCACTGCAGGCGGCGGGGCAGGACCCAGAGCGCTGCGGGTGTTGCACCCGCTCGCTCCAAGGCTGAATCAGCTTTCCGAAAAGCAAACAAGCAGGAGAGGATTGTTGGGAAAGGAAGTGGCCAGGCCTGTCCAAGGGGAGGCAGGCGCGGATTAGCAATGGGAGCGGAGGTTCCTGGAGCTCGATAAAGGATTCGCCAGGGCTGGGAACGCCGAGGGACGCCCGTCACCTCCGCTTCACTGCGTGACATCGATCGATTTATGACCGAACTGGAACTGACTAGTTTGGCAAAAGGGATGTGGAGAGGAGCCGGCAGCGCATCGTGGAAAAACTGCTCCTGCAAGGCGACGGGGGAAGTTGTGTTATTTTAAAATTGCTAATTTATCGTACTTTGTTAACTCGGCGCAGCAAATGGCTCTGGGAGCGCTGCCTGCTTGTACAAGCTGCTTTTCCTGTGCTTTAATCTGGTTTTTTTTTTTTTTTTCAGTATGAGAGCCACTCCAGTTTCAGCTCCTGCTCTGTAAGTCACATTTTCAGCACGACCGGTGGCAGGAATTTGTAAAATAAATAATTAAATAAATAGTGTTTTGTGTCTGCGTTGTGTTGTGGTTGTGTGTTTTTTTTTTTTTAAAGAAAAAATCCTGGAGTAAATATTCCATCAGTTGGTAGCTAATCACAGCCACTTAGGGAATGTTAACAGGACCACTTGCAGTGAACATGGTTCAAGGAGGTATAAATTTCATTTGTGCATTTCAGTTTGATTTTGGGTGGAGAGAGGAGACGTTGTGGGAGCTGTTACACCCAATACAGGGACTGACTTACTGAACCCCCCAGCTCTTCTGGCTTCCCCTTCACTGCCCTTAGAAAACCCTCCAACTCCAAAGGGAGCAGTTCACCTCCTCAGAGTGCCAGGCAGGAACTGGACACCAGTAACACCCAGTCTATGGCACTGTCCCCCACCTTTGTGTTTTAGGGGTGATGGGGGTCACTTTGGTCTAATTTTTCCTGTGCTTTTTGGACAGCACTTGATGGGGCACTTCTTCCTCCTTCTCCATGCATTGCCAGGGACTGCATTGCCAGGGATCACAATGCCATCAGTATTTCCATGTAGGCCACCAGAAGAACCTTTCGCTGTCACAGAATCACAGAATGGTTTGTGTTGGAAGGGACCCCAAAGCACATATCCTGTCCCACCCTCTGCCATGGGCAGGGACATCTTCCACTAGACCAGGTTGCTCTAAGCCCCATCCAACCCAGCCTTGGACACTTGCAGTGATGGGGCAGCCACAACCTCTGTCATTTCCCGAGAGCTGTTTGCTCACTGTCATTTTCACTGAAATCACAGACCGACCAATGCCCCTCTTCTCCCGTCCTCTGGCAGGAGCAAATTCCCAGGGAGAGCCTCCTGAAGAATCCACTGCAGCCAGGAGTATTTTCCAAGACATCCCTTGATGCGCTGCTGAGTTCCAGGCCTGACAGAGGACCCAAGGCCACAGCCATGGGCTCTGCCGGGTCAGGCTGGAACAGGAGGTGGTGATGTTTGATAAGGAACAGATAAACTGAGGTTGCACCATCCTCCTCCTGTGACTCCCCCTCTCCTGCCCTGCACTCCTCTGAAATGATTGGGGTTTCTCTTCTCACTTTCAAATTCAGGACTGGGGCACATGCCCTTCAGTACATTCTGGAAAGGCAGCCCTTGTGCTTTGTAGTCCAAGGGCTCTGCTAGCTCAGCTCTGCTCCTGGATGTCCAGCAGCTCATCCTTGGCTGTAGTCACATCCTTCCCTACTCTCCTCTGCTACACAGTCAACTATGGTCCTCTCCACCTTCATCCTCCAAAGAGCAGCTCAGAGCAACACTTCCAGCTGCAATTTCCTTTCCAAGATGCCAAAATTGCACCTCACACCAGACATGGCAGCTGGTCCCTTTGTGGCACAAAGAGGGAAGGAATCAACAAATTGTAACTGTATTTCTGGCTGTAAGCAAGAATTTCAGAGCAGCCTTTAAGGATTCCGCTTGCTGTCAGGAGGGTACAGGTAGGTACAAGGGATTTTAGACAAGTTTGTCAGGTAACAGTAGGAAGGAAGTTACTGGATAAATTTCCCAGTGATCAGTGATCTCAGAACTTTTTCCTCCTACACTCCATCAGGACACAGCCCTGAACAGGGATGCACCGCACAGCCCAGCCTGGTGCAACGCTTCCAACTGTGCTGCGCCAGCACATTTGAGATTTGGCTCTCTGGAACAGCAAAGGTCTCTCAGGTAAAAATACCATTATCAGTGTTGACACATCACACTTGGACTACTTTGTATGATGTCTTCTCTCCTGGGAGCTGATCCCCCAGGTTTGGACTCAGCAGAGAATTGGTGGACTGTTTTCTTTTTAGTTGTTTGGGTTTGGCTTTTTTTTAATAAGAAAAGGCAACTTATTGGAATGTGCTTCTGGTCAGAAAAGGTCAGTTTGTTCCTGTTCTTACAGGGAAAGGTTTGCTGCTTCAAAGTGGCTGGAATACGTAAATAGTTCATCATTTTGTACAGGAAATTTTTTGATTCAATTAGAAATTCTAATTTAAGATACTACTTCTAAAATCTTATAAAGCCTCAAAACTAAACCAATGTAAGGTTAGAAATCAAGATTCTGTTGACCTCAACTTGATTTTCCCCATTGTATTACAGTTTGGGAGCAGTTTCTGTGTGTTTCACGTTCTGGCCCAGCAAGACAAGACACTATGAGAAGAGACTATTTGGACCTCCAAGAAGTCTCACGCAGGAAAACTCACACCTGAGTGACACATAAAACTCTTCTGTTTTCCCTGTTTTTCATTAACTTTTTAAGAGCCCCTGAGCTCTGGTCCTTTCAGAGGAGCTGGTTATGAGCAACACAGTATGTACATGGCTGACTAAATATTATCTCATCCATAGGGACAAGCCAGCCCTCCTCCACCATCAGCCCTGCCAGATCATTCCTGTGCACATCCCGCTCTCCAGATCTTGCCATCAACCAGTGTTAATGCCTCTGATTACATTCCTGTGGTAGCTCTCCTCTTCTTGTCTCAGCCTCCTTGGATGTCAGTGATATTCCTAGTACACAGCACTTGTATCATGTTTTGAAGAACGACTCAGCTGCTGCAGCCATTTTCTTTGTCACTGGATTCGACCGGAGCTTGGAGCTCCCCTCCACAGGCACAGCACGCTCAGCAAAACAGCAGCAAGCCCTGCCTTCCCACCACAGCCTCTCTGCTAACCCAGGTTAGATTAGACCAAAATTGGGTAAGATTTTATAGAAATTTTAACAGAGTACATAACAAGTTCCTTCTGCCTTGAATTTTGAAAAGATAAAATGACAGAAGTCAAGATTCTCATCTTTTTAATCATGTTTTTGGTGACTTCTCCTTGCCTCGGCTTTCCAGGCTTGTGGAATATTCTAAATGCATTTTCCTAAGCATTTCTGTACTGCCACAAGGTCTGGAAATCTACTGATATAAGACACACAAAAGAAGAGCTGAGATTCCTCAGTGATACCAGGACATGGGCAGCTGAGGACTAGAAAAAAAAACAACAAACAGCCTGAACCTTTAAAATGTAAAAGCTGGCATCAGTGATCTCAAATCCAAACATTTTATAGTACTGGGGAAAAAAAAACCCCAACCAAAACCCACGAGAGTACAACACTCAACAGGCTTTTAAAGATTTTAGCACCAGGGGATGATGTCACCTCCAGGCATCACATCCTGAAGAGGCCAACCCTTGTCTGCACAGCAGATTCTGTTAGACCTAATGAGGCATGAGCTGCCAGTGAAGATTTTTCTAGGCTTGGGGCATTCAAACCATGTCACCCTTGCGTGGATTCTTGTCTATTAAGGGTAGGGCTTCTGCCACACTAGGAACATTAAAAAAGTGTCTTTCCTCATTTTCCTTAGGGAGAAAACCGGTATTTGAGCTCCTCAAAGATAACATGCCATTGCCTGACTCCTTCCTGAGGCCATTCCGAGAGCCTCCACCCTCCCACACGATGGAGTTTATCTCTGAAGTTGTTCCTGCCCCTCCCTCTGTCTACACCTTCAGGTATCCCATTAGGGAGGCTTTGATCCCAAACTCAGTAGGAAAGCATCCACACCACTCAGCCTCCACACAAGCAGCCAGCCATGTGCAGCCTCAGAGCCCTGATCCAAGGCAATGCGTGTCCTACTGCTGGAGGAGGAAGGCAGCTGTGTGCAGGCACCTGGAACTGTGCAGCCGCCATGGCCCAGCCGAGGGGAGCCAGACCTCGCAGGTAGGAAAGGAACACTCTGCAATCCCAAAGCACACCTGAAACAATGGGATTCTCCTGAATACCAGCAAGTCCTTCCCTGTCCTCACTCACTCTCGGCTTCCCAGAATACAAGAGGACTTTATTCTCAACAGGGTTTGCCCCCTGCTTCTCTTTCTCCTGCATAAAATGGGCATAATAACACCCTACTTTACACAGCTTTGGAAAGCCTTAATTAGACAAACTGCTCTGAGATTTGTGTAAGAGGAAAATTAAATCAACCTCCTATTGTAAAGCCGGAGTTACTGCACACACATTTCTCTAAGTATATTCAGCCTCTTTGTGAATGTCTGTAAATACATTTCAACCTTCCTAACGAGGCTCATCTCAGTAGGGAAGAAGTCACTTGAAGCTGTGGAAAAGCCAGAGTCAGTTTTCTGTGCAACCTCTTCACATCCACCAATGACACTGAATGTGGAAAAAGCCATGTGGCTGTGTAATTACAGACTGCAGTGAGGTGGCCCTGCCCAGGTACTGCTCCCCAGGTGAGGGGGATATGCAGCATGCCTTGAGCCTGGTCCCAGGGATGAAGAAAGAGTCTGAGGGGAGATCAGGCAATTTAATCTCCAAATGAGGAATTTGGAGCCACATCCAGTGACCCTGGGGAAGTGTGGTACCTCTCTCCTTACACCTGAGCAGATCCCCTCATGCTCCACACACAGCACAGAGGTGTGACCTGGCCCCTGCGACCAGGGACTGCCAACAGTAGCTTCCCACTTCACAGGAGCTGAAAGTAAGTTTCATATTCCAAAGATTTGGCAATCTCCCGGAACTCCCTAACTTCCACATAACATGAAATTGCAAGAGCTACAAGGGTCCTTTGGACAGCAAAGACAACCTCAATACAGCAG
This sequence comes from Corvus hawaiiensis, assembly GCF_020740725.1. Lineage (NCBI taxonomy): Eukaryota > Metazoa > Chordata > Aves > Passeriformes > Corvidae > Corvus > Corvus hawaiiensis. The sequence goes on along the minus strand of NC_063213.1, from coordinate 94,280,195 downwards.
TCACACTCCACCCCAAAATCAAGCTGCTGTTCCCATGCTATGCTGGTGCTTGCAGTGAGGGCTCTGGGGTTAACACCAGAGAGCAGAATTTAGAACAGCAGTGTCCAAACCTCACCAGGATTTTCTTCTTTCCTGGAAACCAAGCCATGGACCAACAGGCTGGGAGCTGCTGGCAGGTGCTGACATGTAAGACTTGCCAGTGAGCTCTGCCATCACTGCTTTCCAACTGCTGCCATTTCCTGCTCATCCCACTGTGGGTCAAAAACCAAGAATAAAAACCTTCACTGGCATGACAACTGCCATGCCATACAACCCCCGGGCAGGAGGGAAAAGCAGAGGCACACATGGCTCAGGTTGCCTTGCCTTTCCCTGCCTGTGTCCAGGCCTGGCTTGTGCTCTTCTGGCTCATGCTGTATCCTATTTAGTTCAGATTAGCACTCAGGGCTGCCTACAAAGGTAATTTCCTGCAATGTCCCACTTTTCAATCAACACAAGCTCCCATTCAGCTGGGCAGTTACACACAGGAACTTACTGCCTTCAGCGAGACCTAAAAGCACAAACTCCAGAGCTCTGCTGGTTAAGCACAGAACTGACAACTCCTTTTCCTCCAGAGCACCTCACTTTGCAGGAAGGTCCTCCAAAAAATTCCTCCTGATACTTGTTTTTCTGGTAATTTCTGTCTTGCCCTGAAACACAAGTTAAAATCAGAGTTTCTGTTGAAGTCAGTGTCTAGGGACACTGTACACGAGGATGTGTGCCAGGCACCCCCGTCAAGGAAGAGGAATAGTTACAATAGCAAAAATTGTCCTGATTGTGGCATTCTCCCTCATGGATTTATTTTCCCCAATATGGCACCAAACCAAAAATGGTGGCACTTCTCTGACTGACAAATCAGATCCTGCTGACTGATCAGAACAAAGACTGCATGACTCAGTTTCACTCCATCTGTGTTTACAGAATGGAAGGATGGTCCCCAAATCCCATAACAACATGATCCCTGCAGCCCCATCCTCACTTCTAGGCAGTAAAACCTGTGCATCTTTCAGTAGTGCTCAGGAAAAAACAGTTCCGTTCAGTTTGGGTCTGCAATTCCTGTAAAGAATCCAGTGGGGACAAGCCAGGGCTCATCCCAATGCCAATGACAGCAGCTCTTCCAGCTTTTGTTATAATGCAGTGCCAAAAGCTGCTGGTGTGTGCACAAGGAGGTTCCCTCTGCTCACACCTCTCTTCTATTGAAAATAATCAGGTCTCATTTATCCCAGAGCTTGAGAACTCACTGCAGATTAGAAATGGTGGTGGCATACCCAGAGAAGACAGAGCTGAATTATTTGGGAGAGAAGACAATTGTGTCTGATCTCACACGCCCCTGGTCAGAAGAATTTGATGACCAGTGTTGTAACTATCCAAATCACTATGGATGACTGCTGTCCTCACTTTGCTGTGCTGTCAGGAAGATGCTGTGAAAATTTACTTATTTTTGAAGTGGCAGCATCAGAAATATCCCCCCAGCCTCTTGTTCACATCACCTCCCCTGTTCCCTCCTGCCTCCCAATTCACAGCTTGTCTGTGAAACCACGATGCTCCGAGAAGAATGATGTACCTGGGGAGGCAAAAGCTTCTTTGTCCTTCACTGGAGCCCTCAGCACCATGGCTGGATCAAAACCCTTTCTGAAGGGCTAGTTCCAAGTCCAAATCCAAGTCACAGGCTTGCTGGCATTATCCCTACATGAAAGGATTATGTGAGGGGTCACAATAGGTGATGATAAAGTTCCCTTCCAGCCAAAACAATCTATGAATCTCCAAGGAAATCCACCACCTTCTGGCAAGAGCCAGGACCAGATTTTTCGAAGTGTAACAATGCCTGGCTCCAAGATCGCTGGGGCAATGCATGTGAAGGGCTATGAAATCATCTCTTCTGCTTGGGAGGTTCATCAGGCCACGCTGGCATTGCCTGTAAGCCACAGACCACAAGACTTGGAATGCTGGGAACAAAATCAGAGCAGAAACTCTCAGAAAGGCTTTAAAGGTAACATTACTCTGCTAAGAAGGAAGAGGGGAAAAAAACCCCCCAAAACACTAATGGCACTTAACCTGGCTTTTCAGCATGGTAAAAGTCAGTTTGGAGATTTCCTTTGAACATGCTGGAAAGCTTGAGCAACCCAGCCTGCCCAGCAGGCCCAAGGTGGGAATGGCAGGAGCTGCTGCAAGTCAGGACCGAGGTACCTGAGCAGAGCTGTGTGGGAGGCAAGGCCTGGAGTGGCAGGAGCGGAGCAGCTTCTGAGAGAACAGAAGCTGGCAGGGATTAGTGAAGGAAGCTCAAACAGTATCTGTCTGTAGGAGGCCTGGCTCAATTCAAGGCCATTAACTTGTTGCTTTCTGAACACCACCAAGAGAACTGGAAACAAAAGCACGTCTGCCCAGCATGGGCCCTGCTGAGTGACTGCTTAAATACTGCAGCAGAACTAAGAGCATTAAGAAAGGCAAAGAGCTACTTCACTGGCTCCAGGCTCACAGGGCTGCAAGTTTTTGCATGAAGCCCAAGTTAAAACCAGGCAACTGGGATACAACCTTGAAAGCACAAACAAACAAATAAATAGCCTTCATTTTCTCCCATTCAGGAGTTTGAATTTAAAGGGGAGTCCATCAACTTTACATAAATCATGTTTATAATTAAAAACATATTTTCCTGCACTGCTTTCAAGCCTTTGGATGATTAAGAAGGCATTTTTCAAATTACTTTAATTCACACTAATTATGCTGATTGTTTACCCCAGTCAAGAATTTTTCTTGCAGGGAGATAAAGCTATCCCGGGAAGAGGTCTTCCTCCAGGGCCCAAGAGGGAAAGGACCCCAAGGAACTGCCTGAGGCCCCAGTAACACACAGGAGGTCTGTCACTGAGGCGGTTACACGAGTCACGTCAGGTCCAACGCTCACAGGGCTCTTGCTAAGCCTGACTCTGTGCCTGGATAAGCTGAGGAGACTTCAGCTTGCTCACCTGCTGCCAGAGGCCTTGAGCTGTGTTTTGCCTAGACCTTGCCTGAGGCCTCAGCCTTGCCAGGGAACCAGACGTTGTAGGTTTAGCATGAAAACACAGCAGCGACTGCAGAGCTTCTGGGGTGCGTCAGGCTTGTGCTCAGCAGAAGCCAAATGTGCTCCAGAAGACAGAAGCTTTACCTCCTCCTGTTTCATTTGCAGATGATGGAAAGGTTCTTGGCCCTTTAGAAAATACACTACAACAAACTGAACAAGAATTCTCTTCCCAGATATTTGACTCCCATTCCCCTCCAAAAAAATAATTTGATTTCATTCAACATTATTTAAAAGAGACAGATATACAAAAAAGCAATGGTGCATTTCCATTGTCCCAGCACCGCAGCCTGTGTGCTGTGAATGGATTCCCTGGGTAACCTTTCCCAGGGAGGGCTGAAATGTCCTGACCCAGAAGCCTTCAGGTAGCAGACAAAGCAATACCTGCAGGATGACACAGTGACGTGGAAGTTAGGAACTCATCATGCTGACACATGCCCAGCAGGAAGTACTGCCCAGTCCCTTCCCACACTTCCCAAATCAGGGTGCTCCTGGTCCATCTCTCCAGGGGTCCTGCAGGCTCTCCAAAAACAGCAATGACATTTCCTCAGCTTTTTACCCCCTGTCTTGGGTTACAGTGCAGCATGTAACCGGGGGTTATGTACTCTATCACCATCTTCATAAGCTGTTAAAACCAGGTGGGGCAGTGTTCTTTGTCTCTTCCATGACACATCCCTGATAACTCCCTCTGGAGAAATATCTTTCTGTTAATGGGCCATCGAGGCCTCACTGCATGACTCATAAAATTACATCAGCGCATTGTGAGATGCTCCGCCCAGGGGCAGGAACCAAGCATTCCTACCTGGATATAATCTGAGGTTTGGAACACCACAGTCAGCCCTTACCTACTGGATTTCCAGAGGACAAGAGCTACATAACTATCACTGGACATTCAGAGGAAGAGCAGACCCTTCTACAGGATCACCGCTTCAATAGAATTGTATCTATCACTTCAAAGAGGACTGCAGCCACCACTTAATCAGTTTGCTACCACCACCCTGACCAACAGGGTGTCAGGTTGTATTCTTACTCTGTCAGGTTAAGACAGTGTTTCCTGCCTTTATTTTAATTTTCCTATCAAATTGTAGTTCTGACTTGCGATCTCCCATTGGTTTGTTTTCAAACTAGCACAACCCCTCTCCTCTGGTTCAAGATGGCAGTTATTTCATAACCTATGTGGCTCTAGAGGTGACACTCTTGGGCAATGTCAAGCTCCAAACATGAGTGTCTGGCTAACAAAATACAGGGGAACTGCTCTTCAGCCAGCAGGACACACACAACACATCTTGATGCTTCATGAACTAAAACAAGGCAAGAGATACCAGCCAAAGCTTTCTCTTCTTCAACTAAAGGGCAGACACCAGCGCAACTTGTAACAGAAGAAAACTGTAGCTCCCTAATGGTGGCCCAGGCTCACACAAGCACATGAGGTTCTTGCAAGCCTAATTTATATGAATCAAACCACCATTGAAAAGCACGAGACTTATTCTAATACCTGTTGTACCACACCCTAAAAATAACAGAAGAAAACAAGCTGAGATAAAAGGTGTCAAAGGTGGGGAAATACCTTCTGAAAGCCACAGTGTTGGCTTCCTCTAAGAAATTAAACAAGAATGCAAAAATTAGACATCCTGCAGATTTCAGATCAAAGAAAGTGTCTCATCTGCTTGGGTTTAGCACATCACCATGACAGGGCAGATTGTGACCTGGGAGCTGCAGCCAGTAGAAAAAGCCGGTAATTATTTATAAACCCTGGTCCTGTTAGCTGCTTCTCATCTGCTGCACTCTGGAGGTGCTGCAAAACTGGCACCAAACATCAGCACCAAACTTTTGAAACCTGAACCCTGCCTGTGAGGAATTTATAGCACCTGAGCTATTGCGTGCTGGTTCCCTGGGCAGATATCGCTGTGGACAGTGAGGGCAGAGCAGCATCATTTGCTTTCTCCACAGGTTATTTCCACACCTTGAGGCATCCAGGGAACGCTGGTACAGAGAGACTCACACGGTCTCAGCTCCTGCCCTCAGATCAACGTATTTTAACTCATGGATTGAGTGACTGAATGACTAGGAAATAGCTGCACGAGTGAAGCTGGCCAGGAGATTCATATCAGTGAGCAGTCGCTGAGAAGAGCGGATTCATCCTTTGTATGTTTGTCCCCAAGACAAGAGTACACAAGACAGAGATACGGTCAGATCTCTCCTGTTTCATGTGGAAATTCTGAGTATGAGCAAGTCGCTACTCAACTTGCTCAGCTGCTGTTAGACACCATGACCATTTCTTAAGTTAAAACCATAAATAATTTTTAAAACTCAGACCAGTAGCATGACATTTACAGGGCTCCCTTCTCAAACCTGTGCTCTTCAACATCCACATTAATGACCTGGATATAGGACTTGAAGGAATACTAAGTAAGTTTGCTGTCTGCACTAAATTGGGAGGAATTGTCGAGTCTCTCAGGGGCAGAGAGGGCCTGCAGAGAGACCTTGACAAATCAGAGAAATGGGCAATCACCAATCGTGTGAAGTTCAACAACGGAAAGTGCCGGATTCTGCACTCGGGACGGGGCAACCCTGCATGTGTGGATGGACTGGGTGGTCCATTGCAAGTTGAACATGAGTCAGCAGTGCCCTGGCAGCCAGGAGGGACATCTGTGCTCTGGGAGCATTAGGTAAAGCATCCCTGGTCAGGGAGGGGATTGTCCTGCTCTGCTCTGGGGCAGCCTCACCTCAAGTGCTGGGAGCAGTTTTGGGCACCACAATGTGGATACAAATATTGCTGCTAGCAAGAATTTCTCTCGCTCTTTCCAGTCCCGTGGGATGCTTTTCTCTCTCACGGAAGATATCAGCAGAGTTCTATAAACCATGAACACCTGAGACCTTGCTGAGCTTTGTTTATGGCACAGTAGGAAAATATTTTGACAATGGATGCTTCAGGATTTTAGCCAATCACCCCAAAGGGGGCTGATCCTTTGTCCAACTAGACTATGAAGAAAAAAGTCTATAAAAGAGTAGTAAAATAATTAAATAAATCAATCTTGCTGCACAATTCCTGCCTGCTGGATCTCTCTTCTCCTCTCTACCACAGCGGGACTCTGTGATACCACAATATAAAAAAGACATTAAGCCACTAGAGACCATCCAGAGAAGGGCCATGAGAATGATGAAGGGCCTTGAGGGGAAGCTGTATGAGGAGTGGCTGAGGGCAAATGGTCTGTTCAGCTGGAGGAGACTGAGGTCAGACCTCACTGGGATCTTCAACATCCTCCTGGGGGACATCAGAGGGGCAGGAACCAATCTCTTCACTCTCCTGAAGGGAGAGGAAATGGCTGGAGCTGTGTCTGGGGAGGGTTAGGCTGGATATCAGGAAAAGGTTCTTCCCACAAAGGATGGCTGGGCACTGAACAGGTTCCTCAGGGAATGGTCACGGCCCCGAGGCTTCCAGAACTCAAGGAGTGTTTGGACAATGCTCTCAGGCACGGGGTGGGATTGTTGGGGTGTCCTGTGCAGGGCCAGGAGTTGGACTTGATGATCCTGATGGGTCCTTCCCAACTCGGTATATTCTGTGATTTTATGATATCTGAAATACTGCTTGCTCTACTCTCGGGGCATTTGTCCCTAGCAAAACTCACTTGAAGTGATGCCAGGCATGGTACAAGGCACTGAGGTCCTGGCTGTGCAGAACTCCACCACACACATGTCACCAGGAGGAGATGAAGAGGCTCCAGCCCAAAGCCCACACGCCTCATGGCTGAAGGACGGTGGGTTTGCAGTACTTGCACTGGATCCACACCCGATACATCGTCATCTGCTTCCCACGGTTCACTTGCAATCGCCGATCAACCAGATTCTGGATTTTCTTCAGCCCAGCTGTGGTGAAGAGATGATCTAATTCATCTGGAAGCAAAGAGAAGGAGACTGAGGAGGCCATAGCTCTTCTTTAACTGATACCCTCTCACACTGAGGCTAAGCTAAGCTGAAAGGTGGGCCAGAGGAAACCCATGGCCTCACCCTGGCAGGGAAATAATCAAACACGACTTAATTACTTTACTAGGGGAGTTTAATATCACAGTTTCTCAAGTTTCCCTTCTAGCAAAGAAGGAAAGAATTATTTGGAGTACATCTAGAACTACAGAGACTTGACAAAGAAAACAGCAGCAGTTTCAGATATGGGTACTACCTCTAGTAACCAATTAAGGAGCATCTTCTGGCGAGTTGGGACAGCCATTCCTTCCCCCCTGCCCAGAGGAATTTCAGAGTCCACAAGAGCAAAGAACAGGATTAAACCTACGCTTTGAAATGGTGGCAGTAAGATCTGTGCTGCCTAGGCTGGAGGGGGAATGGGATTCATTAAGATTAAATTTGGTAAAAAAAAAAAAAAATCCTTAAAACCAACACCCTGTTGAGGCCCAATTAATGCACTAAGAGCCCTCAAGGCTTCAACACTTCCATTCGCAGGTATTCCTGACCAAGCAAATAAATCTCACAGTGCCCCAGTCCTGCTGAGCAGCAGAGCTTACTCCCGGAGCACGTGGTTTGTCTGGAGTTTCTGTAGGAAAAGCCTGACAGGTCCCAGCTTGTGCTCCTTTATCAGATGCTTTCCATTGTGAGGTGTTTGCCAAACATGCATTAAACATTAGTTTTGCTGTGCCAAACAAGACTTGTGCAGTGGGGAACAGTTCAGTTGTGCCACTGCTCTACAACTGGCTGTGCACAGGGGCCTGCAGTGGAGGGACTGGAGGTGCAACTGGTGATAAACTGAGAGAATAACAATTGCTGCTAACACCAAGCAGCAGCAGAACTGGGGGGGGGGCTGCCTAAGCTCCACGAAGAACCACACCCTTCCGCTGAGTGGTGTCCATCTCCCTCCATCATCTGCAGGCAAGATACAAGGAGAGCTCCTCCAATCCCACTCCTCCCAGGGTAGCAAACACACCAGTCTTCCTCTTAAAGGATTTTCCACTAAGGAATTCACCATGCCATGCTTGCACAAGAGGCTGACAAGCCTGGGTCACTGTTTAATCAGGAGCCACTTAACATTTCGCAGTGCTCCAAGAAAGAGGCTGGAAAGATCTAGCGGCCAAACTGGAGGGCACAGGGACAAGAAGCGGTGAGGAGAGTCAGAGGCATGTTTTTGGATGGTCAGAGACATGTTTCTGGCCTCCTACCTTGTGTGAAGAAGTAGACTCTGGTGCCATCACCTCTCACATAGAAGTTATCAGACAGACATTGACCTAAAGGCAAGACAGATATAAACAGTTACCAGTGATCATTTAAAAAAATCAACAACAGACCCTTCTCCAGCACACACTGTGCTTTGGGGAATTAATGAGCTGCCTCTAAACAGGGCAGACACAGCTCCAGAGAAGCAGAATCTACTAGTGATGGGGCAAAATCTCCCAGGGGAAAGGAAATACCTTTCTTAAACCGAAGCTGGGCAAGATCATAGCGGCCGTAATCTCGTAACAAGATCATTCCGCCCGGTTTCAGAAGGCGACTCAGTCTGGTCACGATGCACTGCATCCTGAGAGGAGAACAAACCAGGAGTGCTCAACATGCTGCAAAATCATGCTTGTTTCCTTCCAAAAAGATGGAATAAAGTTCTACATGTTTCAACTTCATATAAAGAGCTACCCAAAGTCAGCAGCATTCTGAGCTCTCCCAGAGTCAGGTGGGTTGATTTTATTTGGCCTCTATTTTTTGACATTCCCTTTTGCTTTTTTTTCCTACGAGGATAACATCCTGCCACAGCAAGGATTAACTGCTCTCTCTTACTGATTACAAAAGGATTTCCACTGGTTTCTGTAAAAAAGTAGTAAGTGAACTTGAAGAGAAGTGTTGTGAAGTAAAACTAAAGGATACAAAAAAAAGAAAAAGAGACTAGTGTAGGTTGTAACAACTATCACACTAAGACCACAGCACTTTCCTTACCTGTTTTCTGAACCTGAACCCTCCCTTCTTCCCACCTCCTATGTGAGAAATTCATCTACCCTCTGAGCCTGAAAATCCAGCAGAATACTTTCCAAAGCAAATGCTCACTGTGGCTGGGGCTCAGAACAGTGACCCCAGCAATGATCACCTGCAGCCATTTAGCACTCCAAAATCACCCTGTTCTCTGCAAGAATTGGTTGCAACAGCAAAAACCTGCAAATTTCATTTTTGGAGCCTTCATGAAAAACTGGACCACAAACAGAACAAACTTTAATTTTCCTTGATAGGAGATTATTAAAGAACTCTGATTGTAGAAGAACTATCTTCTGCAATCAGAAGGAATTATTAAAACTTACTTCTCCGGGAGAATTGCTGAGAGGACAAAGATAAGAATAACAATGTCAAGACTCTCTTCTGGCATTGGGAAGGGACTTTGGTCATTGCACAGGTCATGGACAAATGCAAAGCAGCGAGAAGTATCATATTCTGCATTGTTCTGTGTTTGAGGGAGAGAAATTAAGAACATTAGTAGCAGATCCTAATCTCAGTATTAGCTGGACTATATGGATTATTAGTATTATATGGAGTATTTTAACTTCCACATAATCAAGTGGTGTGTCCAGAGATCTGTTTCAGCCTCATTGGACTTCTGTGTCAGGTATGTTCCTTGGTCAGGCAAGGAACTGGTGTGAAATGTGAAAAAAAGATTTACACACAGGAGATGTACACATCTCGCTTTGGTCTTGTTACAATCAGACAATCAGCACTGGAAAAAGCCCCTCAAACTGGATTCAGGGTTTATCCCAATTTTAAGGTCAGAGTTTCCACTAACAGCAGTAAGAAGTGAGAGATTTATACTGATAAATTGGAAACCTTTACATAAATGAGAGTGTCAGGGCACCTCTCTGCATCATTGAAATCAGTATTCATTTCATCTACAAGCAGATATTCCCTATACCCCAAAAATCAAACTTGGTTGCCTACAGCTACACTCTTAAAAATCAGACTTAGACTTCTTTTAGAAGTTGTGTATTTTTCTAAAGCTGCTGCTACGGATTGCAGAAGCCTCTACAAACAGTGCTTGTGTCATATCCAGAGGAGGAAATGGATGCTGACTCCGGTGCTGTGCTCCCCTCTCATACCAGGAAGTGACTGATTGCATTTGATACTTCATATATTCTCAGTTCTGCCTTGACATGAAATTTATTAGTGGAATTTGTCTTTTGACTAAATCCCAGCCTCCTGCTCCACAGCACGATCCCTCCTCAGCTGCCTGTGCAGAAGTAATCAGACCATGTTCCCAGAACTGTGGTGACAGCAACACACACACAAGCCAAAGCCAGGTTCAGTTCCTGTTAAAAAATAGCCTGAATGTTTGCAAGGCTCAAGTTTGTTTTCAAGTCACTCAGCTAAAAGAACACTGTATTGAGAAAAGTACTGACAACCACAGGGGAAGAAAACCTGGCTGACTTGTTTGCTGCCCATGTGACATTTTGAGAACTTTTACTTCTCTCATTTCTACAATCTTTGATGGCTCATTTTCCACAATTCCCAGTGTAAGGGTCAGCACCAGGGCTGGCTAAAACCAGAAAGCTGCCAGCACAGCCAGAGAGTCACTGGCAGCTGGGATAGATTTGTGTTAATAGGCAACTGGCCCCAGATACTTCCCACATTTTCATAAGTCACCATTGAGATTACCTGGACAAGATCCACAGCTGTTGCAGAAAAGTCACAGCAATAAACAAACAGGCCTGGGTCACTGCAATAAATCAAAGAAACTCATCATTTATATCAAGGAATTAAGGAGTGTTTCAAGTGCACAAAGCCCAGAAATCCTGGGCTTTAGTTTCTGTGCAAAATCTGGTGGATTCCATTGCTCCTTTATGCCCATTATTCTCATATGGAACTGACTGCTTCCTTTTGCTTCTGGATCTAAAACCAAGGGCTTCCAAGCTCAAAACACAGTAACCTGAAGCTGCAGATGGCAAAGATACCATCTGCATTTGGTCTTTCTCTGAGATTGTCTAAACTAGGAACACATGGAACATTCTTCCAATTGTTTTTCAGAAGCTGGTATCTCACGCAGGTAAAAACCTACTGAGAATTACTTCACAGAACCCCAGGATGGTTTGGGTTGGGAGGAACATTAAAGATCATCCAGTCACACCCCTGCCATGGGCACGGACACCGTCCACTGTCCCAGGCTGCTCCAAGCCCTGTCTAACCCGGCCTTGGACACTTCCAGGGATGGGGCAGCCACAGCTTCTCTGGGCACCCTGTGCCAGGGCCTCACCACCCTCTCAGGGAACAATTCCTTCCCAATATCCCATTTATCCCTGCCCTCTGGCAGTGGGAAGCCATTTCCTCTTGTCTTGTCACTACTTACTTGTTGGTTTGTAAAATTGGGAAAACTGTATTCCCAGCCCCACAGCCAACCTGTATGAACAGAGTAGATGTACACAGTGAAAATAATTCCTTCAGCACGTCCATGCAGATAATTTCCAATCATTCCTCTACAGCCATGGAACAAAGAGCAACTCACGAGTAAAGCTGAGCATGGCAGTGACCATTCTAACGTGTCCCTGCGAGATCTGAGCGTGTTAAGGTCTGAGGAACAGGATTACATGTGTGGGAAACCACCAAGCAAGTTCTTATGGAAATCTTAATAACGAGCTATATATTGTTACTCTTTTGAAAGCTGTTTTTTCTGGAATCCCAAGCATAACAACCAGTATGAGTCACTGAAGCACTGGTAAAGGCCATGGATGAGTTACGTTCACTTCCATAGAAAATCAGAGCAACAGAGAAGTTAAGTTTGCTTTATTCTAATTGCCCCTTCTGCTTGTTCCCATTTGAAGAGATCATGGCTCACACAACTGGGTTTGGGGAATTTGCCTCTGAATGTTTAAGGAATCAGTAAAACTGGAACAGACTGAGCAGAAAACACCACAGAGGGTTTGCAGTGACAGATGTTACTGAAAGTGCTCAGGTGAGACAGGAAAGGCACATTGAGAACACCAAAGTCTGAGGAAATCTTAAAAGTGATTAAAGATTAAATTAAAAAATCAGGACAGTTCATACTAACTCTCCCTGGAAGGGCAGGACCTTCATAAAATACTAAGTATTTAAAAAAATCCAGTAATTCTACAGTGAACAACTAGAGGTGGCAGAGCAAAAGGTCACAACCAGCTGTCAGGAGTCCAATATTTATAATTGCCACAGACTTCTCTGAGACAAAGCCTGTACCAGTCTGGGATTCCCTGTTATCACAAGGGCTCTAAGGAACAAACCCAAGAGCATCTTTACATTCTTGGCTTCATTACTTTGTTTCGCACCTCTCAAGGCAAACAGGAGTCAGCACAAACATGCAAAAGATAAATGACAAGGGAAAGCTTTATACAGAATAGAAGAATCAGCTTCTTCAAAAGATGATGTTTAAATGCTTGTTTGAACATCTGATAGCAATAGTTTAGCTTTTAAACCTGTAAACTTCTTATGGTCCATGTGCTCTGCCAATTCAGAGTCTGAACCAAAAGAATCCCAACAGATTTAGTTCAGTTCTAAACTGCCCTCTTATTTTTGCATTTTACTGACTGAAGGCAATCGTCTGGTCCCTTGCTGTTTGGCAGTGATACATATTTTTATGTCCCAGTCACATTGACACAAGGGAGGCTTTGATGTGTGACTCTGATGTACAGCTCTTACCTCTAGTATACGGTAAGATGCAGCTGATCCAGGGTAATCCCCATCACTCTGACTCAGCTCACTGTCCTTCTGTGCAGCCAACTCCTCTGTGCAGCCCCCAGCTGGGCTTTTTATCAGGTTTAACTGACTCTTTGTCCTGGTTTCCAACGAGCAATGGCCATTTTCACAGCTTCCCAGCCCTTCATTGTTGGATTCTTCTGTGTTACTAAATTCATGCACAGAATCTCCATTTTGGCTTGAGTTCCTGTTAGGTGCCAGCTCAGGAAATTCAGTGAACAGCCAGTGCCTGTCCTTGAAGAAGCCATTTTCGTGGATTTTATAGAAGTCATCCCAGTATTTCTTAGCGTTCACCTCATATTCCTCTGTGAACACAAGCAAAAACATCACCAGACACAAACCAGAAGGTCTCAGGGTTTAATCAGTTCAGAGAGTGAGGGATCACTGCAGATATCTATGCACCAACCTGCTTTACTAAGAGAGGTTACAACTTAAAAAGGGAAAAGAGAGAGAAGAGGAAACTCTGTCTCCTGGTAGGATTTAAAGGAAGCTGGCAACAGAAAAAGTCTTTTTGAAGGAGACTGGAATGAAGAAATCCAGGTTTTACTTCCATCTCTAACTTGTTCAGTTCGCTGAACAATTAATTTGGAGCCTGGTGACAATAAGTGTCAAGCACAACTCCAAAGGAATTTTGTGAGAGCTGCCTGGAGCTGAAAGCTCCTGTCCAACACACTGCTCCTATTTTCAGGTGGAGAAACAGAAAAATTAGTCAACTCTCCAGGCCTGGCAGGAAGCTCAGTTGGAATTTATGCAATCCTCCAGATTACAGGACAGCATGTTTTCCACGTTTTGCTGCAGTCCAGTCAACTTTGCTTTCCGTAGTTCTATGTGTGTCAGAGCATTTATGAACTAAAACAAAAGAGGGGAGTCAACAGTGACCACTGCATTAAAGTACCAGCGGAGAGCTACGGTGGAGAGGCTAAAGATGAACAGAATTAATATGAGCAGCAGCACTTTCACAAACGGCTCATTCCAGGAGCAAGGTGAGTATTACAGGGAGCTGGAATAGCTCTTACAAAGCCATGACCAAGTGAAATTCGAGTCATCTGCAAACTTATTTCCACACACTTTCACAAATTTCAGATCAAGTACAGTCTAGGGGAACTATTTCTTCCATGTGAAGCTACAAATCCAAGTGACTTTCTGTGACTTCATCAATGCGATGAGTTCTCTGTCCTGGGAATTCACACCTAATTATAGCATCCTATGCTTGGAATCACCTAGAGACATTAACAACCATGACCAGAAATCCCAATTGCATTCCAATAACAAGTAATTCCTCAACCATCTTTGCACGGCAACAAGTGCATTACTGAATAAAAATGACTGGAGGCCATTATTAGCTGAACTGTTTATTTACTATGTTTATATATATATATATATATAAATAATATATAAATATAATATATATTTTTATATATATATAATATGTACATATAAATATATATAATTTATATATAACTGTTTATTTATTAGTCTTCCTGAAGAATATAAAACTGTTTCAAAGTGAGACAGTAAAGTGAACCCAGAACACCTGGAAAAATATGTAGCCTCAGCCAAATATAGACAAAAATGGCTTTAACAAAGAACCACTAATCAGTCATATGTCTATTTTTAGTAGGACCTGCAGCACAAGGAGCTATATATAAAAATAATCTCTTTACTTCAACTACAAGGATTTTCTCCTTTTGAGAAGCCTTGTCCTTAAACCCCAAGCTGAAGGAAACTTTAATGTCTGATATTAGACACGAGCAGTAACTTTGTACCACGACCTCACTGTAGGTCACAGTGACCATGGCCAGGTCAACTCACTGTTTGCATGGAAGAATTCAATGACTGCTGATGCTGGAAGAAGTGCTATTGATCCAAACCCTAGCATGCTCTGTCCTGAACTGTCATTCTCCCATGTACTAGCAGGAATATGCAAGGCTTCTGGGGCTGAAACGCTCTCATCCAACAAAAATACCAAATCCTGATTCCCCCTCATCTCCAACAATCCCATGGCAGCCTGACTGCAGTGGAATGCTTACCTGAGATGCTGGGACAAAATTCCAGCCCAGCCATTTCAGATCACCCACATTTTTGCCACATTACACTGGTGAACAAGACATTGTGCTCTTCCTTTGTTAAATTAGTGTGAAATTCTGTTGGATGCTATTGAAGAGCTGTTATACTCCAAACCACATGCAGGGAAGCTTTATTCAAAGCTAATTTACCTTGGAGCCTGGTGTTTTCAAAGCCCTGAATAAAGGATCAGTAACAATACAGATGCAAAAAATCAAGGACCAGCTGACAGAGATCATACAAGAAACACATTTAAAGTGAAAATATGACCATGTTGATTTTTCAGTAAGACTTCCAGCCAGAAAAGTTCACATCATACTTGTTCCAGTCCCTTCTTGGGGTATTAGCTCACAGTGCCATCGGTGGGCAAGCCAGATTCCTCCAGAGACTTTCCTGATAAGGACTCCTGACTTTCTGCTCGCCTTTGTAAGCACACCCCCAAAGCCAAGCCCATACTCACCCCTTCACTCTGCAAAAGATGAGCAAACAAAAGGAACTGTTCACAAAGACCGGAAGAGAAGCAGGGAAGACCTCCCGAATTGCAAGGAGGCTAATTATGGAGCCTCAAAAGGAAACTTGGACTTCTTTCTCTTTCTTTTCCCAGCCATGAGACACATCTTCCACATACCCAGAGAGCTTCCCTCCTTCTCCAGAACAAATCCTGACATCCCCAAGAAGTCCACAAAATAATACAGCTATAATGACCAATACTCTGCCTTTGTTCTCCTCCTTGGACATTCTGATTCTCAAACTACCAGACCCTTCAGGCACATTTGCCTGGGCTGCCTTCCCTACTTTTCAGCCATCCCATTGTCTCCACACGATTTCCAGTGAATAGCAACCATCAACATTTGACTGGCCTCCATTGTTCAGTCTGGGAAATACATCATGGAGCCCTGACAAACTGCTCCAACAGCAAATTGCTCCACAATTTCCTAGTTGTATATAGGTTCTCAAAGCATGACAGACAGCACCCTTTAATGCTAACCAGATTTTAAAATGAACTCAACACAATGGGCATCACAATGGAAAACTGCTGGATACTGCTAGGATTCCAAGAAATTAGGAGGGTTACTCTTTGGTGTAATTAATTTGCTATTGTGAACACAACTGGGAGCTATATGGAAGTGTCTCAATAGTTCCAGTAGTACTCAGCATCATCTTACGGGTGACACACTCAATTTAATTTGAACCAAAGAAGCAGATCCACCCTTGAGCTCGGCAGGGTATCAAGATATCATCATCAAACAAGTTTCTTATCACACCAAAGAAGCATTCCACCACCATTTGAGGGACTGGATGATCTTTACCAGGTGCGGAGGAAATGCATTATTGACCATTCAGAATGGCTTCAACCATGACTTAACCACAGAATTGAGCACCTTGAGCTTGATTCAGAGACAGCTAAGCTCTGCATTTTGGATGGATAAATATCCTTTAAGCCAAATAAAATAAAAGCTTTGGAATCCCTTTGCTGTCTATCTGAGGACAAACAATCAAGATAAAATAATTTTTCTTTCTCTGATGAAATTCTTCTCATGAAATTTGTTCACTCTGTAGAGACAGATATGGACACCACTTTATCAGACTCTTCAAAGAGAAGATCAGCTTGGATCACGGCTCACTTCACAGCAAGCCAGCAAAAAGAGACTGGCTACTAGCAGTTAAGCTTTAAAGAGCAAAAATAAGCAGAGGCAACAACTCTACACTCAAAGAGGTTTGTTGACAATGAACACTAACAAGTACTTAAACATACACAACATGACAAAGCTCAACCTGATCTGACTCCTCCCAACCAGGAGTCGTCTCTGGAGAAGACGGAAGAGTCACAGAGAGGTAAATTAAGAACAGAAAGTTCCTCCTCCTCCATTTCCCATTATCAAACACGTGTTAAAGCCTTCTGAGTGACTGGGAGAGGGGAGGAATTAATGATGTTCTGATGTGGCTCTGGCCATACTGTTCCACTCCTGGCACAAGCCAAGACTCGCATAAGGACACTCTCCAAAAGTACCTTGTTTATCTTGTGGCAATAGTTGTGAGCTGTTCTCTTGAACTTTACTCCTGGCACTGGCTTCCTGCTCTTCTGACCATTCCACATTGTCCCTGTTGTGAAAAATAAGATGAACTGGAGCTAAGCATGGTACAAGGAGAGAGGGAAAGAGAAATGTCTGGAGAGCCCTCCAAATGGACAGGGGTGCAGGTGTGATCCCCAATTCCAGCCCAGCACCACCACAACAGCCCACAGTCAGCACATGCAGGTCCTAGTCCTGAAGGAGCTCATGGAATTGCAAACAGAAAGGATCCTAAATCTGTTCTATTTTGGATACTCAGTCAAATTTAGAGGGAATAGATCCTTGCTAAAACCATGAGGGCACTCAGGACAAAACTACATTGTCTTTCTCAAGTTGAAACAAAAAAGGCAGTTGGGTTATTTGGAAGGTAAGTGTTAAATTAAATCAAATTATGAGAAAAATATGCAGGAAGCTTTAAAGCAACAAGAATTATTAATGACTTCAATGCACATACACAGCTATTCAGTCATTAAAGTGATTCACTCGGCCTTTTTTCATTAAAAAAAGTGAATGAAAAGCAGAATACAAGGCCCAAGAAGCAGTTCTTGTCCCAGAAGGAATTAGTGGTTTGATTTCAACTCACAAAGGCTTAAATGTTAAGTCTGTGAAGAAACAGATTACTAAGACTTTCCACAGGAAAACTGGGGATATGCTTTTGTTACATACCTTTAATATAGAATAGTCCCAGAAGGAATGACAGGCTGACACATATAAATATCCCTTAATTACAAGTTAAACACACCCAATTCTTAACAAGGTATAGCAGCCAGAGACCAAAAGTGGATCTATTTACCTCAAAAATGCAAAATACCTTCAGTTCCCAGCAAATTAGAGAATTTGGATGTTTAACTGACTGAAAACAACTTCTGTATCCAAATAAAGAGCTCCTGTTCCAAGCACACACCCTGGCACAACCTCATGGAAGGAATGATAGGTTGTGGATTTCTGACAGCGGGTAATTTACCTTTATTAACCACAGTAATAAAACAATTGCTACAACCAGAGGAGCCTGAGGAATACTACTGCTTCGGGAGGTGATGAGAATGGCTCAGAATCCCCTGTCGATCGGTCCGGAAGGCTCAGGACACCGTGGGGATCAGCCCCCAAGGCTCAGAACCCTACAGGGATCAGACCCAAGTGCTCAGGACCCCCGCGGATCAGTCCCGAGCGCTCAGGACCCCCGGGACCAGCACTCCCGAGCCGCGGCCGCACAGGGCGGTGCCCTGCCCGGGGATGCCGGTCCCCGCCCTGCCTCCAGCCGCTGTCCGGCCGCCGGCCCTGCGCCCGCCGCTCCCTCAGCCCGCTCCGCGCCCGGGAGGGGTCTCTCCAGGCGAGCCCGGAGCGGAGGGGGGCCACCGCGGTCAGGGCCCCGTGAGGCGGAGCGGGCAGGTTGGGGCTGGCTCATTACGCAGCGCTTGGCCACAGGCACCGCAAATCGGAGCGGCGACGGCGAGCCCACCCCGGCCACCCCCACCCCACCGCCGGGCGCGGGGCGGCACCGCAGGACAGCAGCTCCCCGGGAGGCTGCCGGGGGTCTGGAGCGGGCAGCGGCGGCAGCCCTCACGCACCAGGCATTGTGCTGGAAGAGCCGGGCGGGGTCGGTGAGGAAGCGCCTCCCGAAAGGCCGCCGCTCCCGCGCCTCGCTGGGCGCCGCCATGACGGGCCGGCCGGCACCGGAAGCGGAAGCGGCGCCGCGCGGTCCGACCAGAAGGAGGACTGCGGGCGGGGTCACGTGGGACGGGTGTCTGCTGCGGTGGTGCCGCGGGAAAATGTCGGGAAGGGGTCCCGAAAAGATAACCTTTCTGGAGGATATCCCGCACTCCAGGGAGCCCCGCAATGGGGCAGACTGGAAGGGACCATAGGGGTTCGTCTGGTCCAGCCTTCCTGCTCCAGGAGGGTCATTGCAGAGTACATGGCACAGAATCGGGAACGGTTTGGGTGGGAAGGACCTCAAAGCCCCTCCGGTGCCAGCCTTGCCCTGGCAGGGACACCTCCCACTGCCCCAGGCTGCTCCCAGCCCCAATGTCCAGCCTGGCCTGGGACACTGCCAGGGATCCAGGGGCAGCCCCAGCTGCTCTGGGCACCTTGTGCCAGGGCCTGCCCATCCTCATGGGGAGAAATTTTTTCCCAGTATCTCATCTAACCCTGCTCTTTCAAACTGAACCCATCCCCCCTTGTCCTCTTACAACGAGGCGTAAAGGGTTCAAATTCAAAGGATTTGAATGGATTGTCCAGGACTGCCTCCAGACAGTTCTGGAGTATCTCCAGCAATAAAAACTCCACACCTTCTCTGGGCAATCTGTTCCAGTGCTTGGTCACTGCACAATGAAGAAGTTCTTCCTCATGTTCAGGTGGAACTTCCTGGGCATCCGTTTGTGCCTGTCACCTCTTGTCCTATTGCTCAGCACCACCGAGCAGAGTCCAGCTCCCTCTTCTTGGCATCCCGTTAGATATTTATTTATTTGGCCTTCTGGGAAGAAGGAGGGAGGATGAAGGAGGAAGGAGGGAAGCTGAGGAGGCCACCAGGGTGATCAGAAGGATAGAACACCTCTTGTACAATGACAAGCTGAGAGAATTGGGATTGTTCAGCCTGGAGATGAGGAGCTCTGGGGTGACCTAATTGTGGCCCTTTCCAGTACCTGAGGGAAGACTACAAGGAAGATGGAGAGAGACTCTTTTACAAGGGCCTGGAGGGACAGGACACAGGGAATGGCTTCCCAGTGCCAGAGGGCAGGGCTGGGATATTGGGAAGGAATTGTTCCCTGGGAGGGTGGGCAGGCCCTGGCACAGGGTGCCCAGAGCAGCTGGGGCTGCCCCTGGATCCCTGGCAGTGTCCCAGGCCAGGCTGGATGGGGCTTGGAGCACCCTGGTCTAGTGAAGGTGTCCTTGCCCATGGCAGGGGTGGGACTGGATGGTCTTTAAGGTCCCCTACAAACCATTCTGGGATTCTGTAATTTTGTTCACAGCGTGCACAGGGTGACCCATCTGTTTCCAAATTTTGTGGAGCTTCTTTCTGCCACACTTGAGGGAGTGTCCATCCATCCACACTGGCTGGTGCGGTCCCTGAGCTCCTGTGGGTGGCAACCAGAGAACAAAAGAGGGCGACATTGGCTTGTGAAACAGCCCAGCCCTGCTCAGCACCAGCTGCTGCACCGATGGCTTTGGAGGGACCTGGTACCTGGGGGATTTAACTGCACATGGGTGTGACATGCCTGTAGTGGCACTGCCAGCATTGCTTTTGCAGAGCAGATGGCAGCCGTGCAGATGCTTTCGGATGTGCAAAGATACAAAGCTTTTCTGGAAATCTCATCTTGGGGCCCCTGTATTTTGTGTATGTTGTCATATAAGGCACAAATATCCCAGTAGAGAGGGGCACTTCCCTCTCTATACCACAGAGGCAACTCTCCTGATAATCTGAAACAATTCTCTAGGGCAGAGCTGCCAACTGTGCCCATGTCCCAAATACTTTGAGGTGGAGGATTCCTCTGGTAATCGAAGCTGCCTGAGTAATCTTTCCTAAGGGCTGAAGAGGAGGAGAGTGGTCAGAGCTGTGACTGAGTCGTGTCCTGCTTTCACAGAGCTCAAAGGGAGCAGAGATCCCACAGCCTTGAGAAGATCTGGACAAGTTATGCCATGGGGATCCATCCCCATTTTTCGCAGTGCTGGTCAGGTATCTGGCAGAGAGGACAAGTCCCTGCAGTTTATCATTAGCCAGAAAAGGTAAGGTCGACTCCTTCTGTGTCCCATCTGGTAAGAGAAGAGCTTGGCCTCTGCTCTTGGAGCAAGGAACATCTGGAACAAACTGGAAAAAGGGAAAAAGTGAGAATCTAGACTAAATTCATGAGCACAAATCCCCATTGTAGCATGATGCCTCTGGAGGTACAAAAATACGGTACTAAACCCTGCTGAGACAGGGGAGGATGATTTTACTGCTGGAGGAGCCATCAGTCCCTCACCACCAGACTTGCTTCCATGTTTGTCCCATGTGGGTGGGAACCACCGCACGATTTTAAGGTAATCAGTTGCCTCGTGTCAACATCACATCCTTGTCATCTGACAAGAGCCAGTACAGGCATGCAGGAGGCTTTTAACTAATCTGTTGGTTTCTAGAGATTTTTAGGTCTTCTCCAAGGAGAAAGACCTTAGATACCTAGCTTTACCTTCCTCTGTCCTAAGGCTTCCTTGCTGCTCAGGTGAACCCTGCTGGCTGTGGAGCCCAGGGTGGAGTTGAAGTCCTGGGTGTCACCTTTGTGCCCTAGGGAAGGGCCCAGGCAGTGTTTGAATGGAGCAGGGAGCGTTGCCAGCAGCAGGGACAAGCTCTCCAGGGAGATTTCAGGCTTTGGGAGTAACGGCAAAAGGACAGCTGGAGAGACTCCAGCTACAGAATCCAGACTTGACACCTCCCATGGCTCTGGGGTCAACGGAGTCTCCTCTGTGACCAGCTCAGAGCCCAAATTATCCACAATGGCTGTGCCCTCTGTAACAAGAAAGTGTTGGAAACCTCCCCTGGCTGCTGGCAGTCAGCGCAGAGAGACTTGCCAAAAAGAGATTATTAATAATAATAATAGTGACTCCTTTGCCTTTCACCCACTCCTTCCATCTCAGGATCTGAAGAAATGTAGCCACAATAATGCAGTGAAAATCCCTCCCCCCAGCAGGGTTGGATGCTGAGGCCAAGGAGGATTAAATTACCTTTCCATAGCCACTCATCACCCATCATCTCCTTCAATGCTCCACCAAGTGTACAGACACAGCCCCTTCTCCTGTGCCCCGCTGAGGGATGGCACTGCTGAGACACGACGAGTTCACACTGTGCCTCTCTGCCATGTGATGCAAAGCAAAAATTCAACCCAAGATTAAGGGGAGTGTGGAAATAGAGAGAATTTAAGCTGTGCTGAGTGCATAGCGTGTCCCACGCCAGAGTGACCCAAAGAGAGTTGCAGAGACCCAGCAGCCTCCCTGTGCTCCTGTTGCTGGGGTGCTGAAGGAGAGGCCAGGTAGGAGCAGAGAGCAAGGAGGGCAATGCCAGTCCCCTCCTGTGGTGTGTCCTGGGCTTCTTGCAGCTCCTCGCTGGCTAAGGGGATAGCTGGAATCTACAGTGTGGATGTCAACCATGTCCCCAGGGCTGTGGGGGAAGGTGGAGTTAGTCAGTGGGGAGATAGCACAGAGTCATGGAATGGCTGGGGTTGGAAGGGACCTTAAAGACCATCTCATTCCACCCCCGGCCATGGGCAGGGACACCTTCCACTCTCCCAGGTTGCTCCAAGCCCCGCCCAACCTGACCTTGAACCCTTCCAGGGATGGGACAGCCTCAGTTTCTCTGGGCACCACCACCCTCACAGGGAAGAATTTCTCACAATATCCCATCTATCCCTGCCCTCTGGCAGTGGGAAGCCATTCCCTGTGTCCTGTCCCTCCAGGCTCTTGTAAAAGAATCTCTCTCCACCTTTCCTGTCAGCTCCTTCAGATACTGCAAGGCCACGATTAGGTCATTCTGAAGCTTCTTTTCTCCAGGCTGAACAATGCCAATTCTCTCAGCAAATATGTTTGAGGAAGGGCAGCCCAAAATACAGCAACCTCAATTATTCTGTGATTTTGTGCTGAGGGAAATGCAGCATTTTGGCTTTTTGTTTTTAATTCCAGCTCTTTCTTCTCTTCTTCTCCAAATCTTAAGTTTTCTGCCCAGCAGATGCTCCGGATCCTGAACTATCCCGAAATGCCAATGTACTCACCATCTACAGCCATGTCCTTCAGTACCTCTTGGAGATTCTGTTCTGGAAAGTGGATTTCCCTTGAGAGTGTTGGGACTTCACCACTCCAACATTGACCTGCTTCCCTGAAATGAATGGGGAGATGTGCTTCATTGCAGAAAATTCCCTAGGGACCTAGAAAACCCAGTTCTGGGTTGTGAATCAGACGAAACACACCTTAAATCATCTTCTGTCTGCATCGGAAGTGCTTTGCTCATTGTTTGGGTTTATTAGCAGAAAACAGTTTACAAAAGGAGTTGATGGCATCCAAGGAAAGAGAGCACTTCAGCGCTTCCAGGAATTAAAGTAGGAGTGAAAAGAATCGTGGACTTCAGTGTTGCTGTAGGAGCTGTGTTTGTGGGATGGGTTTCAGGGTGTCCCCACTCCCTGGAAACCTCCGTGGGGGAAATGTCCCTGTCCGATGCGGGAGATGATCATTAAGCAGCCCAGAAGGTGGAAAGCTTGGGCCGAGCACGTACAGACACCACCATCTAGTGGTGCCGGGCTCCAACAGCCTCCGTGCAGCCCGGAATTGGCACGTTCCGCAGGGTTGGAGCTACTACCGCTCCCAAATGGCTTCTCCCAGGGAGCTGAGAGCAACCACAAAGTCCACGCCCTGCCCCAGGAGGGACCTCCGGCTGCTCACTCTCCTCTACTCCGGCCGGCACAGCGACACTGCCTTGATTTCGGGGAGAAGAAACTACTCCAGACTCCCAACAGCTGCTCCTTGTGGTCATGGGCTTGATCCTGCAAATAGCCATGTCCCCTGGCACCTAGGGGCAGCGAACTGGGATAAACTGGGGTCTCGTCTCATCCCACAGCTCCCTGGGAAATGGAAGTCTCATGCCTAAAAGGTGTATGTGGAATCGTTGGGGTTTCTCCAGTAGAAGCAGCCCCAGGCAGCCTGGGGGCCTCATCCTGCTTCTTCATGTTGCAGCCAGGCTCTGCCTTTGCCTTTCTCTTTCCCTCTTCCTCAGCTCACCGGCAGACAAAATGCTCCTCTGGGGCCAAACCCAGCTGGGCCCACCTCAGCCCAAGCCCAGATCCTGCCTGGGTGCTGCAATCACCCACTGAGCCCTGCCTGGCACGGCTGGGGACACCGAGCACTGCCCCAGGTGCCCGAATACATTGTGGGCTGGGGGCACCTGGTACCCCGGGATGTGTAGGGGGTGTCAGAGACCCAAGAAAACAGGATGTGGGGTGCTGGGGTTCACTCCACTTGCAAAGGAGTGAGGTGCTGCCAGTACCATAGTCTGCAGTGGGCTTTGGCCCACCCTGTGCCCCCCCCCAACTTGTTATTGACCCTGAAGAGGGAACCAGAAACAGAGCAGAGACCCCCGTGGGAGGCCCACAGCCCTGCTTGCCCCAGTTCTGCCATCCTTCAACCCATCTCATCTCAAACCAGCTTCCCTAGTTGTGCTGGGGTGTCAGGGGCTGCCCTCAGGGCAGAAGTCTGGGCACAGGCTGTGGACACTCGCACTGTTAGTAGTCTTGAGGTTTCTTTTTTTATTATTATTTTTATTTTTGTGATGTGAATCACTGACACTCTGGTGCTACCCATCCATCCCCGGCCCCCCTCCAGGGCTCAGCCCCAGATCCCACCCAGCACCAACCCCTGCCCCTGCTCCCACTCTGCAGGGACAGGCCAGCCAGGGAACAGGGACATAGGGCCACCACCAGCTCAGTCAACAGCTGCTGGGGCCATTGGGGCCAACCCCACGCTGGGAACAAGGTCACTGCTGCTTTTGGGGCAATGGAGGGGAATTGAGCCGTTGTGCTCTGGCAGGGCAGGGACCAGGCAGCAGCACTGTTACAGCCCAGTACTGCCCCTAGGACAGCTCTTTGTTTTCCTCCACGGGTGACACACAGCCCAGGCAGCAGGACATAGCCTGAGCCCTGCCTGCTCTTTGGGAACCCCAAGCTACACAGAAGCCCAGGGGTGGTGCAGTTACACAGTCCAAAAAACAGAGGAAGGGGAGAGGGGTGGCCAGGCTCAAGGGATATCGGGTGTCATGACCCTCCCGAAGCAGCTGCTTGCACAACCATGTGTGCTGTGGCATGGGGACAGTGGAGGTGGACAGGAGGAACTCAGCACCAATACAGGGGCTGAGCCAGGCTGCAGCTGGGACCAGCACAGCTGATGCTACACAGAGTTGGCAGGTGGTATAAAGTGAATGCACTGGAGGGAGTGAGGGAGGGCACTGCCATGTGGGGCACAGCTTTTTACCACCCCGGGTCACAGTAGCACCAGTGACATATGGCTGCAAGAAGAAAGGAGCTGCTGGGCTGCTCGAGCAGTGTCCTGAACCCCCAAAGCCAGCGATGTTTCCTGCCTGCTGGCAGCTGCCCTGTCCCCAAGGAGAAGGTCCCTGTGCCCAGAGGGACCGAGGCCAGTGCAGAAGGAGACTCCAAGTGGGCAGAGCTTCACCAGCACAGGCTGTGGAGGAGAGCACAGCTCAGCATGTGGTTCAAGCAGCTGCTACTGAAATGCCCTTGGCCCGATGAGCACCGAAGAGTTCGCAGACTGACAGAGATCATCCCATTTCTCTGTGTTCAGTGTATGGGGGGCCACTGGCTCTGCGAGCGACCCGCTGAGGTAAGGACCGAGGTTTGCCATGGAAAGCACGTCCCTGCAGTTACAGTGGGGTGACAGACAACAGGGGTTGGAGGCAGTCAGGGACTTGTTAAATTACATGCAGTCATTCACACAGGCAGACACAAACAAGCTCTTCTGTAAACTGGGTTCCAGGAGATCCCATGCATCCTCAGCTGATCCCACGGCCAGTGCTGGATGTGGCATCCTTACATGTTCCCACGGTATGTGATGTTGGTGAAGGTAGATGTGGCCTCTTTATATAAAGGGTTGTGGGTCTGGAGGAAGGAGGAGGGTGAAAAAGAGCATCATCACTTTGTGCTTGGCATCAGCATTTTTTCTACTTAACATCCAGGGTAACTGAGGCACTGTCTCAGCATGGAGTGGTGGATCCCTGTCTCCACCCAAGGCTTTGGATGCCAGTTTCATGGCTCCCCATAAGGTTTCATGGGGGAGAATAGGGAAAAGCTGCTGTGGAGGAAAGGAGAAGCAGCAGGAGCTCAGGAGGAGAGAGACCTCTTGAAAGAACTCCCCATCCCATCCCATCCCACACCATCCCTTCACTTTGTAGGGGGTTGGGAGATGGAGGAGAGGTGGGGGAGAGGTACCAGTGCTGTCCCAGCCCCCTCCCTTGTGCTCTGGGTTCTTCAGTGCTTTCCAGCACCCTGTGGCAGGAGGGACCTTCTGCCTTACTCATGGGATGGAAACACTGATGTGAGCAGTGAGTAAGGGGGTCATGCTGCTGACAAGTGCTTGGGATATGCTGGAGGTGGGAAAATCATCTAGGACATTTCCTATCACCTGTGCACCCCTGGGACCACAGCGGGCTCCAGGAAGGGGTGTCCTGGCTGGCAGTGTCATCTTGAGTCCTGCCTGGGGCTCTGTCTCAGGCTTTAGAGAGGAATGGGACAAGCTGGTCCTTAAGGACCATGTCATGGGACCACAGAAAGCAGCTGGGCTCTCATGCTGGGAACACTGGGACCTGGATCCCTCAAGCCAGGGGCTGTGGGGTTTTGGGGCTCCTGCCCAGCACACCCAACCCACTGCTCCTCACCGTGTCCCACTTGGCCCTGGCCTTCTCCTCCTCGAAACGGGCGAATTCACGGCGGTCGTGGATGGTGATGAGGAGCTTCCAGATGAGCAGGGCAGCGAGGCCGATGAGCAGGATGGCACCTGTCACTGAGAGCAGGACCACCAGGACGTCTGGCCCCTTTGGACAGTCTGGAGCAGAGAGGAGGGCAGGGCTGAGGGGGGCTCAGCACCCCCAGGGCAACTAACAGCAGCTCTGGGGCTACCTGGCCATGGGCACATGGAGCTCCTTTGGTCTCAGGAGAGCATCATCCTCCTCTGCCAGCAAGCAGGAGCCTCCACCCAGAGCACAGCAGGCTCTGTGAAGGAGGATCCCATCCATGGGGCACCTGTGCCAAAATACTTGAGCACGTGTCTGTAGGGTGGGGGTCTGCACCCAAGCCTGGAGCCAGATCAGGGGCATCACAGGTCCCACCCACAGTGGGGGATGACAGCGGAGACCAAATCCTTGTGCTGGTGGAAGTTCGCCCCAAACCACCAGCCCACTTGACCCCCCACCCCGGCCTCGCCCTCTGGCCATGTGTCAACACTGAGTTGGCAAATGGGGGCAGCAAGACCCGCTGTGAGCCTCTGCAGCTCCTGCTCCCCCTGCACACTGCCCAGGGCTGTGTGGACACTCCAGCCCTTGCCTGCCTCTTCTCTCCCCTCTGGCTGTGGGGCTGGGGAGTGTGGGCTGTACCCTGCCCATGGCAGACAGCTGCAGTGAGAGCTGGTGACTGCCTTCATGGCCCTGCTTCCAAGGGATCTGCAGCCACACAGCCCCAGGCTCAGCTGAGGTCAGTGGAGAACCCGGGGCTGCTGATGGGAGCCTCCTCCTATTTGCTTCCCAAGAAAAATCACCCCCACAAAGTCAGACACAGGATCGGGGCAGTGGGAAGGTTGAACCCCCATCCTTGGCCTCAGTGAGGGGTGAAATAACTTTGGAAACGTGATACTTGAGAGGCAGGAAATCACGGCCGCGGTGGCACTGAGCAGGGAACAAAGAAGTTCTTTAATCCCTCTCAGTCCCCAGCCGTGGTGCCCTGTGAGCCTGGCTGGAGTGGGAGGTACAAAGAGCACTCAAAATTCCCCCTGTTCCGCACAGAAATCCAGCACAGCGCATTCTGCAGCCCCCAGCCTGAGTGTGGCAGCTGGCTCTTACCAGGCTCCTCGATGATGTAGAGAATGGACTTGCCACTGGAGTCCTCGTAGTACTGGAACCTCATCACACAGTCATTCTCGTCCTTATAGGTGCAGTTCACGGCATCCTTGCCCCTGTCACCTGCCAGAGTGAGAGGCTCAGAGCCCCCATGCTGAGGGGTGCACACACAGAGGGAAAGCGTGTGGCATACACAACCCCCTGGATTTCCACGTGTTAGGGCAGGGGTTGGGTCTCCTCTTACTCAGCTCCTGCACCGTCTCGATCTCGTCACGGCACACGCGGCTGCAGGACTGCTGCTCCACTAGCTTTCCCCGCTCAAACTTCTTGCACTCCACGCAATCCCTGTGGAAGAGGGGGGAGGTACCATGAGCTTCTCCATGCTCTCCTCGGGGAACTGTCACACCTTTCAGTCTCAGGTTGTGGAAATCACCAGAGTCCCAACCCTACCAGGCTGCAGATAGTGAGAGCCCCTGCCACCAGTGCTGCCAGCTCCACGATGGGATATGACCCTTCCAAGCTCTCTGCCAGCCCCCAATGTGGTATGACCTGTCCCAGCCCTCTGCTCTCTCTCACTTTTTGATGGTGCAGGCGTCCGGGCAGGTGGGGCACTTCTCACAGGTGTCTCCGTAGGAGCCGGGCTGGGTGCACTCGCAGCGGCCGCACACGCACGAGCCGTGGCCACTGCACACCAGCCCATTGCTGGACATGCAGGTGTCAGTGCGTGTGGTGCAGTTGCAGTAGTCGCCTGTCCAGTCTGAGTCGCACAGACAGTCCCCACAGCTGCACTGCCCGTGGCCTGGGGACAACCAGAAGGCATCTAAGTGTCTCCACAGATCCCGTCAGCAATTCCCCACATGGATGCCCATGACCCAGAGTGGCAGTTCACCCTCTGTGGGCACGGCAAGGCAGACCAGCCACCTAGGACAACTCCTTTGCACTGTCCTTGGGGTGGGACACAGAGCAGCTCACACCTTCACCATGTCCCCAACTCTCCTCTTATCCCACTCAAGCAAGAACAAACTCCCACATTTCAGGATGAGCTGCCACAGCTCCAGCAGCAGCAATGGGAGATGCTCCATCAGACCTGTCTCTGAGAAAGTCAAGTTCTGGCTGTGGCTTTGAATTTCAGATTGAGTCAGGACATCTGGTCGAAGCCCCCAAGTCTCACTCCTTTCTCAGCCCTGGACCAGGCAGGGAAAGCTGACTGCTGGGAAAAGCCCAATGCATGCTCACCGAGACTGGTTTAATCAGACAGACAGACAGGCATGCTCAAATCCTGCCAAAGCCTGGAGCTATTTGGATTGTGGTTTGATTCCAGCTCAAAGACGAGACACAGTAAGTGGTGGAAACACTGCGGAGCTGCACGCACTGACCCGTCCTAAGCCCTGAGCACAGCGGAACATGTTGGGAATGCTGCTCCCGGCGGGGGATCGGCTGGGCACCGTCCCAGCCATGGCCTTGGAGGCACCAGCATGTGAAATAAATGTGTAACCCCGTTAATGAGGAACTAGGGCTGAGTCACAGGAAAATAGTGCCAGGCTGGGTGACAAGGCGTGGAAACAGATGGGTAGGCTGGGGAGGCTCAGTGGGATGGGATCGATGCCATCGGGGTCAGAGAGTTCAGGTTAATTAACAGCCCACCCTGGCTGGGGGCAGCTCTTCATCATTGCCCTTCACCCATCCTGGGGACCTGCAGCCCTTGTTCAAACAGACACAGGCTCCTTGAGGGCACTGAGTACTCAGGGTGGGGGAAACCCAGCGTTTCCACCTCCATTATCAGCAGGCTGTTAAGACAAAGGATCAGTCTGAGCAGCACAGAGGCAGTGTGAGCCATGAAGTTGGCCTGAGGGGCAGGTGGGGCCCCAAAAACTCCATTTGGGGACACCAGGGAGCAAGAATCGAGTGTCATCTGGCCCCGGGTTTCATCTCACTCAGGCTGGGCTCCAGTGGAGTGGAATCAGCTTTGGCCACGGATGTTTTCCTGGGGATTTTTGGGATTTCAGCAGGAAAGTGGTGGCTTTTTCTGGCACTCTGTTAGCAGCTACCTATCCTGGGCTTACAGAGGGAGGCTGGGGCTACGAAAGGGGGTGGCTACTCCTCTCCCATTCCCCCCTTGAATCAGTTTTGGGGTGCTCTGATCCTGGAGAGGATGTGCCACAGTTTCATGTCACCTCTCTCACTTCCCTTAACTACAGGAGATGGGCAGAGCACTGCGATTCACTCAGACCTTCAGTGTTTACTGGAGATCTGGGTGGAAGGAACCTTAAATGAAGGTTCCTGGTGGGTAAGAGGCCCTGGCATATCAGGACATTTGGAACTGCTGTTGGGATGGGAGTTTTGCAAGAGGGCTCCTTCTGTGGGAGGAGAACCAGAGAACCCAAGGACCTGGTCCTCTCTTCCCAGTACTGAGAGGAGCTGGACTGGAGAGAGAGGGGGAGTCTGGGAGCACGTGGAAGAGATGAATATTCAGGAGGGGAGATGCTGTAAGGCCAGCGAGGAGGGAGGATTTACTTCCCCAACACTTTTGCCAACAGGAAGTCTTCCAGAACTGGGTGGAGAATAAAACCCACTTCTCCCATCCCCTCCCCTCCCCCTCCACCCTGGGGAGTACTGCAGAGCAGTACTTCTGATGTATTTGAGCTGTGGTTCGAGTGAAGTCCCTGGCCTGTGCACCCCAAAGCTGCTTTGTCTGGTCCCCACCAGCCCTACCAGGCCTTCTTTTTAACCTTCTAGCTCATCCCCGCTCCCAGCTCTCAGGCACAGGAGGTGATACCGGCGCCCAAAAAGGAAGTAATTCCCCTGGCATCACTTCAGACCTGGGCTGGTCCGTGGAGATCCATGGCTGAACAAGCCAGAGGTGGGGACAACACACAGGAAAAGTCCCAAAATGACTGGTGTCTCCCTTGCCCATGATCTCAGGCAGCCTAAACAGCCCCAAGCTGCCTCCCTGCCAAGTCCAGCACTCACCCGAGCACATCTGGCCCTTGAAGCGAACGCAGGAGAAGTCGTCGCACTCGCAGTACTTGCCCGTCACCTTCCCGAAGTCGCTGCTGTGGCACACGCACTGCCCGCAGATGCACTCGCCACGCTGGCTGCACAGGGGCTGGCCCGGCCGGGGGCTGCAGTTGTCCTGCTGTGAGGGGTTGTACTCCTCCTCCGAGCACTCGCAGTGCGAGCCCAGGCGCCCGGGGTTACAGCGGCACACGCCGCACTCCAGCGTGCCGTTGCCGCGGCTGCAGGACGGGCTGTTGGCCTCGGCGTGGCTCTCACAGGAGCACTCGCAGTCGAAGTTCACCAGAACCATCAGGCTGTCCTTGAAGCCCACGGGTTTGATGGTGAAGGATTTCTGTTGCTCCTGGGGGCAGCCCCGCACTTTGGCCTCAATGCTGAAGCTCACCTGGAGGGCAAAGGTGTGTGTCTGGATGTCAGTACCTGCTCCAGTCCGTGCCCCAGCTTAAGGAGCTCAGGTCTCTTTGGGCTCATCAAAGCTTATCAAAGCTGTACCAGCACCATGTGGGCCAGAAAATGTGCCTGCCACAGCAACCAGGGAAATTTTAGATTCAATATTAGAAAAAATTTCTTCACTGAAAGGTTTGTCAGTTACTGGCACAGGCTGCCCAGTGGAACCACCGTCCCTGGAAGTATTCAAAAAACCTGTAGATATGGTGCTTAGGGACATGGTTTAGTGGTGGACCTGTGAGAGATCAGTTAGTAGTTGGACTCGATGGTCTTAGAGGGCTTTCCCAACCCAAATGATTCCAGGTTCCCATGCCCTGTGGGCAGCAGCCCAGGCTGAGCTAGAGAGATCACAGAGTTTGCATCCAGCAGATTCAAAAAAGCATTTTCCTCCTTGCACCCACCCTGCTGGACCTCTCTCTCTCTCGTGCTGAGGTCCAGGGTCTGTGTCACCTGGGAGGTCATGGGACAAGCAGATGGTGCTGGTGCAGAGCAACAGATGACCTGGCAGTGCTGCTACGTAGAGGGGAGAAAAGCCAAGCCCATGAGCAGGATCCTCACCGTGTCCCCGATCTTGAGCCCCACGCAAGACTTGAGCCCAGGGATGACCTCGTTGTTGAGGCACGTGGCATTGAAGGCCAGGGACAGCTCTTCAGGGAGGTCACGCACCTCCAGCTCCACTTTGGAGCGGATTTTCTAGGGGAGGAGAGAGGAGTGATGAAGACACAGCACAGGCTGGACAGGGCTCAGCCCTGGGAGGGTCCTCCCCTGCCCCCAGCACCACAGTGATGCTCCCACGCACATGGGAAAGGAGCCAAGTGCCCGGAGTCTTTCTCAAGACTCAGCTGTGTCATTCTCTACAGGGAAAAGTCTTCAAGATGGTCAGGGAGAGGCGGTGAACACCCCCGGGGTGCCTGCACACATGGGTGGAGGCAGATGCTCACAGCTGGTCCAGGGAGGATGCTCAGGGCGGGGGGAGCTCACAAATCTGTGGGGGTTGTTGGCAGTGGGAAGCAGTGGCTGTTTTGGGAGGGAGAGGGCTGCTGTGGGGCCATTACACTGCACACTCACCCCATAGGAGTCCACTATGAGCTGCAGAACATTGCTGGAGTCTCTGGACAAGGTGCCCACGGTTGTGCCTGGGATCAGCTCACTGTAGTTCTGGGAGAATATCATAAACAGGGTCTGTTTGTGATGGGTAAATGTGCCATGGCTGGGCCAAACCCCGTCCAGGCACACGGGAGCTTTGATAGGACAGGAGACCAACAAGCCATGTCCAGCCACCCATGGCCCACCAGCCCCTGAGGAAGGTGGCTCTGCACAGCAGCTGGTACCTGGTAGAGGCCAACAACTGTATCCGTCACAGCAAAGATCAAGTTGATGTTCTTCTGTGAGAGTTTCTCAGTCATCAGGCCCAGAGAGGGATAGTCCTGGGGAAGAGGAGAGGTATAGCCTAGGAACACGTACACCCCCACCTTGGTCCCCATCGTGCTCTCCAACCATGGCTGGAACACCTGTCCCATCCCATGGGAACCCAACAGGAGCTCTGAGCCCCACAGCCCCATGCCTGGGTCAGGCTTTACCAGCGTGGTGGTGGCAGAGTAGAAATTATCCTTGTCGATGTGGCACTGGGCGTCATTGGGCTGCACGATGCCAGCCAGCCGCCCGTCCAGCGCGATGTGGGTCTTGGCGTCCGTGGTGAAGACGAGCAGGTGGGAAGCGTCATTCCTCCAGCCAATTTTTTCCTGCAGTGAAAGGCAGCTCCCAGTCATGTGTCAGCACATGCTGAGGGCAGCCCCGTGTGCCAGCACCCCATTGCTGCCTTTGTGCCGGGGGTCACGGCTTGGCCTTAGAGACCAACCTCTGCACAGGGAACCAAGGCAATTGCTCTCCCAGGGAAGTGCTGTGGGAGTGGGCTCTGGAAGGTGGGCATGGGATGCTTGTAGGTGGAAGATGAGTTTTAATTGGTTAGAGTGTTAATCAAGGGGCTAATGACTCAGGGATGCAACACCTCCAGCAAAAACAAGGTGCAGGCACAGGACGGTGTTGTCCCTTCTGGACTGGTCACTGCAGGGCTGACATGGGATTGTTCCCAAGCACCTGCTCCACTCTTCTCCCCTACCATGATCCCATGAGAGTCCTGCTCTTCCCTTGGCTATTGGGCTAGAAATGTTTCACTTGAATGTTCACCCTCTCCAGAAATGAGTCACACAAACGTCCTGGAGGGGTGGGTTGGTCCCTGCCAACCCACCTGGCCCAGCCTGATGACCCTGTCCTGACCCCAGCCAGGCCTTCCTGCCCCTTACATCACACACGGTGGCCTGGATGATGGCATCGAAGCCGCCCTCAGGTGCGTCGCGGTTCCGGGAGACATTCTGCTTCCGCACCTCCTCGTTGAAGCGAGTCACCTCATCCGTGAGCGACAGGACGTGTTTGTACCCAAACATGGGCAGGCAGGTTTCCCCGATCCTGCAGGAGGACAGCACTCAGGGCACAGGGCTCACTGGCTCTTCCAGTTCCCATCCCTGCCCTACAGCCATCCCACATCTCATGGTCTGCCCAGGATATGCTGGAGGGACCCAATCCCCCCAAGAGCCTGAATCCGGTGAAGGACCTTTTAAATACAATTCATGTTCTAGGGATGCTGGGCTCAGGTCAGCTCCCAGCCTCAGTCCTGCTGGGATTTTTAGGAGTAATTTTCTTCCAGCCTCAACATTTCTTTTGAAAAAATGATGCAAAATTTTTCCCTCAAGAGCTTTCCAGTGATAATGATATTTCTGGATTAGATCTGCTCCTCTTCCCTGTGCCAGCAGAACACAGGTTGCAGCAAGGTTTAAACCCTGTCCAGAATCATGCACCCACTTTCTCCACTTCCCTCCTTTCTTCCCAGGCTCAACTTCACTCCTGAATTCTCTGCCTACCCCCCTCCTAGGAGCACAGGG